>NW_007728540.1:265070-290046 GCF_000696425.1 Galeopterus variegatus | reverse complement strand
TGGTGGGGGGGGCAGGGCGTGTGCAGGAAGAAGGCGGCTCTGGAGAGGGCGCAGCTGCAGCTGCATGAGGGCAGAGTCAGGGCGAGGAGCAGCGCCAGGCACCTGCCCGGGAGGGTGGAGGAAGCGGGGAGCCCATGACACAGGAGGAGGGACGGGGAGTCCAGGAGAAGGGCAGATGGTACAGTGGAGGAGGACGGCAGCAGCCTCGAAAGGAGAAGGGCCACGAGCAGAGGCCGTAAAGTGTGAGGTGGGGGCCGGACCCCAGGGAGGTGAGGAGGAGACTGACGGGAGGCGGTGCAGGCACCACGTGGCACCTCTCTGTCAAGGGGCTTATCGGTGAGGGAAAAGAGCACAGGCGGGAGAGAGTTGGGCTTTGCAACAGCACCTCCCTCTTCTCTGCTGTTTGAACATCAGATCAGAGGTGGGGTGGGGGGAGCAGCCGAGGTCCCTGCTCCCTCCACCTTTTGGGGCGTGTACAAAGCGGGCTTGAATGGGCCCAGGTGCAGAGTCGCAGGCAGCCTCCCCCTCCTCCTCCAGAGCCTGTGGAAGTGTCCTTCCTGCAGAGAAAATTCTGGCTTATTGTCCAGGCACAGAAAGCATTGCAGAGCAGCGTGGGGCGCAATGATGTCACGACCTGTCCTTGCTGTAGTACCTCTTCCTCCTTTCCAGGAGTGTCCCTTAGATAGGGCAGGGTTGCTGGCTGTCCTTGTCGCCTGACTACGCTGTGCTCTCCCCTTCCCAGCAAGAGGGCTTTGCTATCTACTCCGAGTACTGCAACAACCACCCGGGCGCCTGTGTGGAGCTCTCCACGCTCATGAAGCAGGGCAAGTACAGACACTTCTTCGAGGCCTGCCGCCTGCTGCAGCAGATGATCGACATCGCCATCGACGGGTTCCTCCTCACGCCCGTGCAGAAGATCTGTAAATACCCTCTGCAGCTGGCCGAGCTGCTCAAGTACACCACGCAGGAGCACAGGTGAGGGCCAGCCCTGAGGGCCAGCCCCCAGGCGTCCACCGGTGCTCTCCCTGTAGGTGGCAGTGACAGCTGGGCCCACGTGTCAGACTTCACACTTGCAGTGGGCTCTATGGAAAAAACGTTCTGAGTGTTTAGAACGTTTATGATTGTTAACTATTGAAATAGGGTAATTGAAGAGGCTCCAGAAATTCCTAGAGATATGAAAACGTACGGTAATTCTTAAACTGTGTCATGAGAGCGTGGGGATTTTTACTGTATTTGCTCTTCCTTATAATTCACATATATTATATAAATATTCCTTTGCAGCTACTCAGTACTTAATAAAACAATTTTTAAGAGAAATAGACCAGCGAGAATACAGTTTCAGAAGCATATTCTTCCTTTCTGTACTCCTTAAAGTGCTTCACAGCAGCTCACCCTCAGAGCAGTTATTATTTAATTATTTACTGCCACAAAAGGCTACTGTACAGAAGCAGGAGGATGAGACAGAAGTTTGAACCACGAGAGGGTGGGGAATGTCAGGGGATGGAGCAGGACACGGGGGTCAGTGAAGGTGCGCATCTTCCTGAGCTCCGAGCCCTTGCCTGTTGCCTGGGCACTGTCTGTCTGCAGCCCTTCTGGGAGGATGAGACAGAAGTTTGAACCACGAGAGGGTGGGGAATGTCAGGGGATGGAGCAGGACGCGGGGGTCAGTGAAGGTGTGCATCTTCCTGAGCTCCGAGCCCTTGCCTGTTGCCTGGGCACTGTCTGTCTGCAGCCCTTCTCCCCGCTGCCCTCTCCCGTGAGCACAGGGCATTTCCAGGATTACCTGAATGCTCCATCCCCCTTTTGGGCTTACTTTGTGCCTAACTAAGCTCTTCTTGTTACCACACACTTGTCCTGAACAGCAGCAGCAAAATACACACACACACTCTCTGTTTTCTGTCTTGATTGCTTCTGGATCATCTCAGGTCCTTGTTCCCTAGCTGTATGGTCTCTTCTGGGGGATCCAAAAAGTTACTCCTGCTTACTTAATAGCAAACTGTCATTCTCCTGCATGCACAGAAGCCTTGCGTGGTCATAGGTGAGATATACCACCCGTTCAGTGCTGGAATGGGCACACCCGTCTTCCCTGACATAGGAAGATGTCCCCACAGTGCCCATCTATTTGGTGCCTTGAGGTAGCAGTACTTCATTAATTGTTCCTGTTCTCGCCTGGCTACAATGGAATGCCAGTGGGGACATGGCAGTTATGGGGCACCTACTGTGTGTAGACTCCGTGGTTCTAGGATAAAGCTTACTGTTTGAGGTGAGAATCACACCCCCGAGGTCCATGTCACTAGTGCAGAGCACTTACAGCTGCACCCACAACTCCAGAAAGGGTCCTGATGAGTCCCAGTGCGAAGAGAGAGAGGGAAGGACTGTACCCAAAGGAAGTTTCTGTGGCAAACCCCAGCAATTCTGGGTTTTAACAACTAAATATCACCCTGTAGGGAGTGGGGAAGGATCATTCTCTTGTTCTGTCTGTCTCAACTCCTGGGAGACACCAGGCTTGAAAGGGCAACATGTTCACATTTAGATTGAAAGGTTACTGAACAATAGACCCTAGACATGGGTGTTCACTTAAAGAATTAGGACTAAAGGAATAAGAGAAAAGAGTTTATCTAAGATAAAAGAAAAGAGAACTATATATTTTTTTCTTTTTCTGGTGAAAAAATCAGAAAAGTTCAGTGGAAAAAAATAGGAAAATCAAGAGCCACAAATTTGAAAACGTTTTTTAAAAAGAATGAAAAGGCATCATGATAAGGAGGCAGAGGAAATAAGAGAACCTAGAAGCAAAAACTGCCTGAAAGATGGGCAAGCAGCAGCCTACGCTGCCTGCCAAGGTGGGAAGGCTGCGGCCCGTGGCCCGCGTTCCTCTTCTGTATTGATTGTTTCTCTTTTAAGGGCATTTTTCAGTCTGAGCACTTACTCTGAGATTTTGGCTATTTCAAAAAGAAAATCTTTTAAAGGAAATGACAAAAAGCCCATTTCCTTGTCTTAAGTAAACAAAACAAATTCTAAACAGACATTACATTCTGCTTCTTTTCCGGCAGTGCACAGAAAAACTCACTTTGAGCCTTTCTTCATTGCCCTCTCGTGTGGTTTTTGTTTCTACTTCCTGCTTGGCTTCTGTGCGTGAAGAGGCCTGTCTAGACAGCGGGTCTGCTGGGGGGCCGTGCCCAGGGCCTTCCCAGGAGCTGAGTTTAATTCTGTTTGGTAAATAGGCAATAGAATCTGCTTTCAAGGCTTTTTTCCCTGGCTGTACTGAGGATTCTAATTTAGTCCAGCTGAGATCCAGTGGCTCTGTCTGTCCTGTAAGTCACCACAGGAAAGTAAAAAATTCAGCCTGTTAGCTGGATGATTGGCTTACATGTCCCCAAATTATTAATGCTGAGCAGAACCTGAATGTAAAACTTTCAGATACCAGACATGCTCTGTTCCAGCCCGTGTGTAGATTAGAATTATAGCTTCAGTTCTTCCAGTACCTACAGATTTAGAGGACTTGGGGGGACAGGGCCCTGCTGGGGCCCACATTTTAGCTTGATATGATCCAGCAAATGAAAAGCACCAAAAATGAGGATCTGTTTGCGAAGCAAATCCCATATTAGCATTTACATAACTCACCACTTCAGACCTCTATGGCTTGTGTCCTCTGGTGTCCTTTCCTGAACTGTGTAAAAGATGAGACTCAGAGCAAATAATTACTGTACTCGTGAAAGCAGTTAGTGACTTTTAAAGTACTTTATATAGCAAAACTTGTTATATCAGAGTGAAAGCAGAGACTGGAAGTAATAAAGACTGTTCTTTTTATTATTTCTTTTTTATTAATCAAAATAATCCATTGTCACTGTGACTAAAACTTATTTCTTGTGGCATTTACTTTCCACTCATTGTGATTTCTGGGAAATGAATGAAAACGTTCTTATTCCAGAGAATTCTGAATTGTACTCGGTCAGCTCCTTTAACCTCTGCAGACTGTGGTCTATTCATGGGGGAACAAGAAAAAGGAAACAGTGGCTATTATTTAAATACCGCTGTGTCTAGAGGACCAGTACAGGAATTGGAAATTGAGTGCCTTATGTTGTCAGTGTTCATTTGCGAGTTGTGTCTTATATGGTTAAAATTAACTTCCCGTTTTGCAGTGACTACAACAACATAAAGGCAGCTTATGAGGCCATGAAGAACGTGGCATGTTTGATCAATGAACGCAAACGCAGGCTGGAGAGCATAGACAAGATCGCACGCTGGCAAGTGTCCGTGGTGGGCTGCTCCCGTTTTGCAGTGACTACAACAACATAAAGGCAGCTTATGAGGCCATGAAGAACGTGGCGTGTTTGATCAATGAGCGCAAACGCAGGCTGGAGAGCATAGACAAGATCGCACGCTGGCAAGTGTCCGTGGTGGGCTGGGAGGTGAGTGGCCCCCACCACGTGAGCAGACGCTGCCTTCCATCCAGTGATTACGTGCTCTGGTGTATCCTGTGATTGGTACTTTATGTTCTTGACTTTAACAGTATATGTACCATTAATGGTAATACGTATCCTGAAGCATGTTGCTAACTTTAACAATCAACTACTTGACACCCCATGTCCACGAAGAAATAAAATCTGAAGAGGGTTTGTGATTAATTTATTGCTCAGCCTCTGTCTCTGCTGATAGAGAGTAAGCTCCCAGGGACCAGCAAGAGGATGTCTCAAATGCAGTCACAAGATGTGGTGGCGTAGGAGCCTGGGGGACTCGGGAGGAACCTGCTATGTTTGGGTCCTGTATGATCTGCACAAGATGGATTTTTTCATCTGGAAGTTGGGGAGGAAAACTTTACCTACCTCGTAGGCTACTGTGAGCATTATTTAAGACAGTACAAATAATACTGCTTGATGTAGCCTGTAATAATAGTCCAACAGATACACACAATTATGTATGGATTTATAAAAACAACGACAGTAGCTAGCACCTGTAGTGTGTTGCCCACATGTCTGGCCCTGGTCTAAGCCATTTGCGTATAAACTCATTTAATCCTCTCAATGGTGCTATGAGCAGGCACTGTTATTATACCCATTTAGCAGATGGGAAGCCGAAGCACAGAAAGATTAGGTAGCTTGCTCAGGGCCACATAGCTAGAAAGTGGCAGAGCTGGCTTCAGAATTCATACCGGTTACCTCTTTGCTGTACCGCTTTGTTAGGATCAACATTCAGGTTGTTTTTAGGCGAAGTAAGATCCACCCTACATCCATTAGTTGTAACTGGTCAGACTCATTCTCCCAGAAGATTGAGAAAGTTTGGAGGAGAAGTTAGTTTTTAACTGAAGTAGGTTATAGTGGTGAAAGTTGGAGAGAAATATTTATATTTCAGGGGCCTTATAGAATTTTGGAGCTTGGATGGTATCTCAGAGATCACTGAGTCCAACTCCCTTATTTCATAAGTGAAGAATCTAGGGCACAGAATTGCTCTAAGCAAGTAAACAGAGGAACTATTTCGGGGTCAAGCTCTTCTGCCTCCAAAAAATACTGTATATGACTGGGATTATGGGAGAATAAAACTTATAAAACAGGCCAGTGTCACACCAAATACCATAAGGTAACACTGAATTATATCCAACTTAAGTATTGTAGAAGTGTATTTTTCTTTCTGATCATGGATTCTGAAATTTAGGAGATAATTTATTGTCAGAAGTTTACTAATTTCTTGCTGGCAGTGTACTGTCTAGCCTTTTGTTTCCAAGACCCTAAAAATAGTTATCCTAAACCAGAGAGCTTCTGTACACCTGACTCAGAAGCCTCAAGAGTGTGCAGCCCTGTGCTCCCATTCCTTAAAACCTCCTCGGTCCTCCCTTACTCTCAGAGGGTCAGTCTTGGTCAGCTACCATTTATGAGCTTGACTGGATTCCGTCAGTTCAGCGTGCTTTTCACCAGAGGTTTCAGGTAAGGAAGACACATCAGAGAACAGAGCTATTGTAACATTTCTCATTGAGTGGGAAGAGAGGAAAGAAATTTCACACACAAAGAGAACAATAAACCAAGATTTAAATGGCCTCTGAGGCCCTGCCCACCTGTGAACCGGGGCAGGCAGTGGGTGGTCTCAGGTAACTGGAAAATCCGAGAAAGATTGTGTGTCAGGGGCCTCTTCTGGATCCCTGATACCTTAAGGGATCAGAATTGGAAAATAGGGAAGTCAAGAGTGTGTTTTTATCTTTCCAGGGACTGGATATTTTAGACCGAAGTTCAGAGTTGATTCATTCTGGGGAATTGACCAAAATCACAAAGCAAGGCAGGAGCCAGCAGCGGGTGTTCTTCCTGTTTGATCACCAGCTGGTGTCCTGCAAGAAGGACCTGCTGCGCAGGGACATGCTCTACTACAAGGGCCGGACAGACATGGATGAGATGGAGCTCGTGGACCTGGAGGACGGGAGGGACAAGGACTGGAACCTCAGCCTGAAAAATGCCTTCAAGCTCGTCAGTAGGACCACAGATGAGGTTCATCTGTTTTGTGCCAAAAAACAAGAAGACAAGGCAAGGTGGCTGCAGGCCTGTGTGGACGAAAGGAGGCGGGTGCAGGAGGACCGGGAGATGGGTGAGCCGCCTGGCCCGCTGGCCTTTGCCTCTGCTTTCCAACCCCAACCTCCAGCCCCCCTCCCATGCCTGCCCTCTCCCCCCAAGCTAAATCCCGCCACTGAGAAAAGAGAAAGGATTTGCAAATCCTAAGTACTTTCGAACTTGCTTACGCACGGGCCAGGCCAGATATAGTTCCTACGGGTAACAGTTATTCAATATTAATTAACCCTGTGCCAGATACAAGGGTACCTCAAAACGTTTGTGTGAAAATAGAATTAAAAGATAATATGACAGGCCGACCCCGTGGCGCACTCGGGAGAGTGCGGCGCTGGGAGTGCAGCGGCGCTCCCGCCACGGGTTCGGATCCTATATAGGGATGGCCGGTGAGCTCACTGGCTGAGCGCGGTGCGGGCGACACCAAGCCAAGGGTTGCGATCCCCTTACCGGTCACAAAAAGGACAAAAAAAAAAAGATAATATGACTATTTCCACGGACTTTTTGAAGTACCCTCATACTCTGCTGCACGTTTATAGAGATTGTCTTACTGAATTTCTATGATGTGGTTTACTATTATCATACCCATTTTACAGATGAGAAAATTGAGGTTTAAGGAACTGGCTCATTCTTACAGCCTGGCTGAGTAGGATTTAAAACCAGCCTGAAGCACACTATGGCGACTCTCACCAAGGCCATCAGAAATATCACATGATTCCCGTGGTTTTCCCTTGAGCTGTGCCTTTGCAAATCACTTTAAATTTATGTTGCTGCCACAGCTGATTCAGCTCCAGCACCTCTGCCTGCGTGTGTCCACTTCTCTCTCACCCATGACACTGAGGACCATCCATCGTACATTGCAATTAAGGCAGCACTCCCTCACACTCAGTATTACACTGGTGCTTCAGTTTGTCTGCCTGGCTTCTGCTGACCTGGAGGTATTAGCCCTGTGAGATGGAGGCTGCTGTGCCTGGCATTGGTGAGGGCAGTACCCACGGCCTCTAGCACGTGAGGGTTTTGGGCACAGATTGTTGAATGGAAGTCTGGGTGCCTTAAGCATGAGATGGAATGAAGGATAATTATCTCTGCAGCTGAAGTGAGCCAGACTTCAAAGGCCGTGTGGTCCAGTATGGAGGGCAGGCGTCTCCTCCCATCCTCGCCTGCTGCTCTGCTGTGAGGGAAACTAGAATGCAAACCAGGAGGAGCTTTCTTGGTCCTCCCCATGTTGGACAGAACCAGCCATGGTTCTAGGCTTGGCTGTGGATTTTGCTCTCAGCCATGGGAGGTCCCGTGGGATCGTATATTAGACTTGGAAGGGATTTACAAGTCGATTAGGCTGACCTCCCATCAGAAGCAGGAATCTCCTCAGAAATACTCTCAACAGGTGTTTGGACCATTGTAATGACGCCATGGGAGGTCCCGTGGGATCGTATATTAGACTTGGAAGGGATTTACAAGTCGATTAGGCTGACCTGCCATCAGAAGCAGGAATCTCCTCAGAAATACTCTCAACAGGTGTTTGGACCATTGTAATGACACGGAGCTCACCACCTCCCAGGTGGTCCTTCCACTGAGTGTCAGGGTGTCCTTTAGACCAAGAGGAAATCTGACTGCCATCAAGTGCCGTATATTGGTGCTGACACTAGGGCCCCATTGGAATAAAGCTAATCACTGTCATACCCAAGATGTTTCAGATATTTGCAGATGACAGTTACTAAAATGGAAAATGACAAAGCCACCTATCTTAATTTTACCCATCACGTGATGTTGTCTAGTGCAGGGGCATCCTAAACACTTTTCAACTCTGCCATTCCGCAGAAAAGAAGGGAGCGGCCTGATTATCCCTTTGCTGTGCAATGTTTCCCCGTACCTAGCGTCCAAAGACATGAATGAATGGATGCACAAATGACTGAATGCACGGGGCATTCCTGAGCCATTAAGCTGTGAACTGGGTGAGTGTGGGATAGAACAGGACCCAGGCCCTTGCTGGAATGCTGTGCTGGTCTCAGTGCCCGATACACGGTGTGTGGGCAGATGCTGGAGATACTGCAGACTAGGATGGAGAGGTCCACGCCCCAAGATGGCCATGGAGGGCCAGGAGGCGTGAGGGGCCCAGGGACCAGTGTGGGGAGCCAGTGAGATATCAAGGACTAGGCAGGAACAGATGTTGGGCAGATGAAGGAGTCCAGGCTGGGGGTGCGGAGCATATCAGGGCGAGGTGAGTCCCGGGGCATGACTCAGGAGTGTGAGTAGCAGGGGCGGTCCCGCATCAGCTCCAGGAGGAATGCTGCCCGCTGGAAGGCAGGACCCAGCACCTGCCGCCTGTCTCCTCTCCAGTTTGCCAGGGCTGCACAGTTGCACCCAGCTCGCCCACTGCACGCAGACAGCACCACTCTGTGCAGCTGGGGTACAAGTCCGGTTCCCTTTCATTACTCAGGCGGTACCTTTGAGGACAGTCACTGACTCACATAGCTCTCACAGCCCAGAGGTGAACAGGCCCTGGGGCCCTTTGGCTTTGACTTCTCCTCCCAGCGCCCCATACTTTAGGGTTATAATCAGGGCGATCCTGTGTGAACATTTGCCCCGAGTGTCTGGCTTTACACAGATAGTCTGGGCTTCACTACTAACAGCACCCCATTTCACTCTTAACCCCAGGTTTGGAGGATAATTTTGTGGCCACCCTAGTGATAATCCTTGTGACTTCTCCTTTTCCAGTCTTTTCAACTGCTCAAGGTCCCTTGAGGATTAAGCTTCTTTGTTTCGGGTTATGATGACTACTTCAGCACTAATATGGGTTGTGGTGCAAGTTTTATTATGGAATGATTTCACTTGTTCTGAATATATCTCACATTTGTTTCTAAATTTAGGAATGGAAATTTCTGATAGTCAAAAGAAACTTGCCATGTTAAATGCTCAAAAGGCAGGACATGGAAAGTCAAAAGGTAAGTTTTGGAGAAGCCTTATCTCCTTAGTGTGTGTATCAGTATTGCAGTGCAAGTGGGGGGCGCCCACTGTTGTTAGCCTGTGACCAATGCTGAGAGACGAAGAGGAGAATGAGTTAAACCCAAAACGATAGATTCAGGAAAACGGGCAGTTGGAGAGAAGCTGCGTTAGGTTTTGAGTATCAGTGTTTGATCCCATTTGAACATGGGCATATAAGACCTGTTTTGAGGCAGGACCCGAGGGTGCAGGTTGTGGACCTTTGGTCCCACGCACACCTCTGCTCCTCTCCCTCCTGAGGAGAGGGCACACTCTCCACCAGGTGACGCAGGCCACCAGCATGAGGCAGACCGAGGTCTCCTGAGGAGGAAATCTCCAGCCCCAAATTGAAGGCTGCTACATTCTAGTTTAGGTAAGAAAAGTGATCTGAAAGTTCAGTATATCAGGCAGTGAGTTAAACCAGAGACACATGAGCTTTTTGGAGCAGGGATCCCCACCCTTGGTGCACATTACAGCTACCTGGGCAGCGATGTGTAGGCAACATACCCAGGCGCCCTCATGTGCAAACAGATTTTTCAACAGTGCAGTTAATACAAATGATCAGTCCTAATAGAAATTAAATAATAAGGATTTTTATTGCAAAAATACGTGCTGTATTCTTAGAATCTTTATTAAGATTGAATTTGTACTCTGAGAGAGATTTCCCTGTGAAATTTATCCCGTTCGGAATTTTACTAACTGAAAATGCAAATACAAAAACCAATGAAGTCCCAGGACCGTGATAGGTCATCCACTAGTGGGCCGAGGAGAATTCATTACCAAGGACACTTAGCATTCCCCTGTAGTCTCTGTGTGGGTACAGATTGTTTCCCCACCAAGTTGTAAAGATCTCCGAGGCAGGCAATATATTTTATTCTTTTTTTTATTTTTTTTTTTTTTTGCATCTCCACTTTTACTGGCAGGTGACTAGTAAATATCAGTATGTTAGAATTTATTAGGTTCTGTCTTATCTTCTAAGAGTCACTTGCACAGCAACTAGGTGCCCAGAGAATGGGGCAACCACTAACATTTATGGGTAATCACATGTGGGGCCCCTGACAGGGGTTATCCTCTTCCATCCTCCCTGTCACTCTGTGAGATAAGGAAAGCCCTATGCTGAGTCAGGGGTGGGGGTGGCTTCTCAACCAAGTCCTGTCTGCTTCCCAAACCCATCCACTTCCATCATATCATGCTGACTTGCACAGATTTAAAATGCCTACACTGGGCCGGCCCGGTGGCACACTGCTACAGTGCGCCGCTTGGGAAGCGCAGTGGCGCTCCCGCCGAGGGTTCGGATCCCACATACAGACCGGTTCCCGCTCACTGGCTGAGCGAGGTGTGGGCGCAACACCGAGGGTTGCGATCCTGTTGCCGGTCCCGGTCCGGTACGGGCACGACACTGAGGGTTGCGATCCGTTGCCAGACATGAAAAAAGACAAAAAGAAAAAAAAATAAATAAAATGCCTACATTAATGAAACAGTTTTGATTAAAGCAATTAGGTATTGGGGCACTGTTCTAAGCACTTTACTTATATTAACTCTTTAAATTCTCATAACAATCCAGAAGGTACTATTATCTCCATTTTAGAGATTAGGGAACTGAGGCACAGAGAAATCAAGCAATTTTTGAAATAATTCAATCTTTGGTCGGGGCAGTACAAGTACCAGGCTTCCATTTAGAGCATTTTATTGCTTCTCATCTCAACTCTCAGTACATCTGTGATTCCTCCACTTACTGCTGTGTGACTGTAGGTGATTCACATGAACTCCCTGCATTTCGGTTCCTGTCCCTGTCAATGTGGCATAATGGTGCCTTCTCTGGAGCGGTTTTGGGAGGATTCAAAGAGATGACCTGTGTCAAGCTCCACAGTATCGAGCATAAGAGTTATTTCTTAGGATAGCTATTAGATGTTCTTTTGGTTAATGTGAATTAAGAATTAGCTAAGAACTTCAAGTTTTGGCTACCAAGTGACTCTCAGTCCATGTTCCATCTCTCTCCCCTTCCGCGCTAGGCTATAGCAGCTGCCCTGTGGCCCTGCCGCACCAGAGCCTGCATCCCATCCACCAGCGCCACGTCACCGTGCCCACCAGCATCCCCCAGCAGCAGGTCTTTGCCCTGGCAGAACCCAGGAAGAAGCCCTCACTCTTCTGGCACACCTTCAATAAGCTCACCCCTTTCAGGAAATGACAACGGAGGCCTCACAACCCTGAGGTGACTACAAAGAGGAGAACCGGTCTTGTTTCTTCTCTGCGAAATCCAAGGAAAGTTTCTTGGACCCAGTGCCAAAAACTTCTTTTTGGGGATCAGTGAAGGAGAGGGCTTGGACTCACTGTCAGTCTTCAGAGATCCAGCTGCCTTCGTGGGAGGGAGGAGTAAGTCATGATGTGCCACTTTGTCCTGCACAAGAAGCCCCTGTGACCTGCTCTAAGGTGGCCTGGACTTGGAGACCCATGTCATGCCGAAATCAAGCTCTGAGGCCGAGTCCCCATGGGCATCGCCGGTGAAGAGCATGCCCCTCCTGCGATTCCGGACGTGGGATGCCAGGAGCACTCCTTTTCCTAAGGAATGACCGGATTAGAGGATCACTTTAGCATGTGGTTTTGAAGGGAAGCCACTTGATAGAGATGGGGTTGGTGTGACACTGCCTCTCACTGGCACATGTCTACTCATACCTGGAAGGTGAGCTCTGACTCCCTTCTGTAGCGTTCTGGGCACGCAGCTGCCAGCGGTAGTGCAGGTTTCCTCTCCCTGCAAGCTAAGGGGAGAAAACACCGTGCATCACCACCTGGCGGCATGGTCTCCAGGGCAGAGTGACTTAGCATTCTGAAGACACTGCACTTGCAAGGCAAGAGCGGGGAAAGCCTGCTGTATGCTGGGCTTGTCCTTCTCAAGCCAGGTCCTCTCCCGCTTGTGCGCCTTGTGTAACTCCACAAGCAGAAGTCATATCTTGCACACACATCATGACCTGAGAAACTGCTGTTCAGACAAATGTTTGAATATAAAAGCCTATTCATTGTAATTTTTATGATAAAGTAAATATGAAAATGCATGGGTTGGAAGGCATCCTTCAAGAGTATCCCTGTGTTTCCAGCAGCTGTTGCTGACATCCTCATCGATGAAATGACAAAGACATGCACATTCCACGGAGAACACATGAGGGACAGAGCATCCCTACCTCCTGGGATTTGAAGCCACCTTGTCACGTAAACCCAAAGCAGCAGTGCATAACCATGCCATTGGTCACATGCCAACAGGTTTCTGGAGGTCACTCTTTATAAAATAGATCTCAACAAAATATCTAGGCTCAGAGATAGCAGTCTTTTTGAGTGAAGGCCACACAGGCTGATACCTACAGATAATCTTTTCTTTGCGTTGTCAATTTTGATGAAAGGTAACTCTTAAAGATGTGTGGAGAAGACAGGCTCTGCCAGAGAGATGCCGCTTTAATCAGTGCACTGGATGGCAGGCATCCTGCTGGACAGCTTGTGAATTGCTGTTTGAGAAGCTCATTTTTGTGCGCTACTCTTGCAAACTTTTTTTTTTCTAATAGGTCCATGCTTGAGAATAAACAAATCTGTCATGTGAAAGACAAAGTTGTAATCTTAGGTTTCCAAGCATATGGTTCCTCCGTTCTCCCCTGCCTTCCCCCATATCCAGAGCTGCCTTGAAGGAAGTGACGTCATGCATCAAGAAAACAACCCTGGACCTCGCCGGGGGCCCACGGAGCATTCTGTGACTATTTGTGACCCTGCTGTGCCACCTTGGCGAGTGTGCTTGTGGGCAGCGCTGCTGAGAGGTTGCAGTGCCCCCTGACTAACAGCCACTCGGTTGCTTCTGTGGCTCTTCACACTTGTGTCCTGCATAGAAACTGCTCTTGCTCCGTGGGGAAGACTCTCTGGAGAGCTGTGGCCTTGTGCATGCAAGTGCCGCATAGCTGTGTGTATGTGTGTTTGCTTCTTGAAGAGACAGCTTTAGTTGCATTTATATAACTGACCTTTTTACTAACAAAATGTACTGATATATTTTGGGAACTAAATATACTTTTCTTGGACACCTCAACAATAACTGTAGGAGTCTGTGCTAAATAGAGTTGTTTATATGTACAGCAATTTTGAAGTTTTTTTTTTAATGTAATATAAGAGAATTACTTTAAGGAAATAAAGAGAATAATTTGCTTTTGTTACATTTTCAGTGAGGATTCAGTTTAAGTAAAGAGTCACTCAGAGGTCTTCCATTTCCTGATATTTACTCATGGGTAATGAAGAAACGCTTTAAGTTTTGTAACGAGTCCTAATTTATTTCTCTGCGGAGCCCTCAGTTCCGGTTGCCACCTACCTCCATGGACTTCCTGAGAATCGTGAATACCAGGACATGTTTTTATTAAGTTAGGTTCAAGTCAAGTCCTGGGGTTTCCCCAGTCAGTTTGATACAGAATCATTTGATCAAATATCTGTCCTAGGTAGATTCTACTTGAATTTTCAGTTGATTTTTTTTTTCCTTGAGATGACCGGTAAGGGGATCTTAACCCTTGACTTGCTGTTGTCAGCACCACGCTCACCCAGTGAGCTAACCGGCCATCCCTATATGAGATCTGAACCCGGGGCCTTGGTGTTACTAGCACCACACTCTCCTGAGTGAGTCACGGGCCGGCCCTGTCTTCCTCTTTTTAACCCTACTTTATATAACATGGATGAGCCTAAAAGAAAATGACATAACACTGATGAATTTCACCTATTCTATCTTTCACGTTTTAGCATTTACCTACTCTGTTGAAAGACAGTTGAAATGACCTTGGGTAAAAAGCAGTGTTCTCAATTTTGATTAGACCTAAAATATACAACAACCCTGCGGTAGATCATAAGCAATCATAAAATAGAATATTTGCAAAATCCTGAAAGAATAGCATTCTCTGTCTTTGGCCTATCAATTAGAAAGAGAGCGGTAGCAATCTGCCAGAGCTTTCATGGGATATCATTTGCATAGTTTTTCATTCCATCTGATTTCTGTCTCCCGCTAGTAGATCCCATTTTTTACATTTCACCACCATCTAATGCTATCTCTGAATATTGTGGTGCCTTTTTATACCTAATCCATATGAAGACTTAACTCCACACCTGTTCAAGAAATCCACATATCCTATGTTGCTGTTGTAGACCAAAGATGCATTTAATTTTAAAAACAAAAAGTACATTTAATTGAAAATTTGGTTTATAATAGAAATCTTTTGTAAATGTCAGGTGATCCAGCACTGTACCTCCAGCGGAAATCTGCATGCCTCAATTGCTGATATTCCTCAATACTTAGTTTCCTAGCTGGAATAAAACAGCCTGATTACCTGGGGTTAGGGGGAGTATTTCTGCATTATTATTTCGTTTAGGAGAGAAGAAACATGGAAGTGTCCCACACAGGAGAGAGCCAACAAGTATGAGTGTCTTTTTGGTGGCTTACAGGCCCAGGGTGCTGTACACAAATCAACTTCTAGGTTAAACTGTTAGCTGACATCGTTTTCCCTACAATAAAATTTCACTTGGCCAATATCGTTTTCACGATGCACAGAAAGTGGAGTTCAAAAGACTGGAAAAAAATAAGTAGAAACTAGCTGGTCTTGAAAATCAGAAGCTCAAATATTCTATGTAAATTTACTTAGCTACAACATACTTCTCATAGCAAATACTTTTAACTGATTGTGTAATTTAATAATTGGTCTTCTTTGTAAATATCAGCCTCTGCTGCGTATGACTTGCTCACCTCCTTCGCAAGGCTTTTGGTAATCTTTTTACTGATCAGCTTCAAGATAAGATGATGTTATCTGTGTAAGTGGAGTGATGTCCAGCTTCCAACTGATGCATTAGCTGTTGACTGCTGAAGTATGGTGTGCAAGATTGCTGTAACTTGATATGTATTTTTGTTGAAGTTTTTGTAAAAAAAAATTGACAATGTTATTTGAATGATTTCTTGTAAATGCTGTGAATCTATATTTGTTGTTTTGTATTTGTATATTAAAATTAATTTGCCAGACAGGTTCCGGTAGTTCATTTGAGTAGTAAAATAAGATAGACATATTTTTTTAAAGTGGAGAGAGTACCAGGAGAGTTTCTGGGACTTGCAGATCCTTCCCTGCCCTGCCATAGCTAGACCTCCTGTCAGTAACAATTGATCCATTGATGAGCTGGATCAAGCCACTGGGTGGGTGTGAGGGAGAGAAGTCTCAGAGGGAGAGCTGAGAGGACCCCCTGACTTGCAAAACGTCACTAGACTAGACTAGATGTTGTAATAAGACGGTTGTGAGCAGGGCCCAGCTTTGGCTTCAGCTGATGGAGGGTGGGTGACCCCAGGACCCTCCGTGGGGAGGTGTGCTCGTGGCCCTGGGCTCACTTAGCCTTTGGGGTGGGGTAGGTTATTTCCTTGTCTAATTAACAGCTCAGAAAAGCTAAGTAAATAGCCCATTGTTTGCTGTGTTCCTTTAAACGTTGCCAAGGGGCTTGTTTACGCTGAACACGAACCTGCTTCGAAGTGCTCGCCCTCTTTGGGCTGGACTGAGGGAGGGTTAGCTTGGCACGGGGGCACCTACAGGGTGGCCCGAGGTGGTGCCATGGACAGGAAGGAGGGAAAGTGAATGGAAGGCAGCGGCACTTTCTTCTAGAAGAGTCGTGGGGGGAGGGGAGGTGAACTGCTGCACATAAGCGCCGGCTGGGGAGGGCAAGCTGCCGCGTGGGGGTCCTCCAGAGGAGCGGGGGGCAAACGCAGGAAGCCCCGTGCAGCGCTGGAGGACCCGCGGTCCGCGAGGCCAGGCAGGGCCGAGCAGACACAGCTGGCGCCGGTCACTCGGAGGCTCGAGCGGCAGGTGCGCTAGACCCCAGAGCAGGGAGGCGATGCTGGACGGCAGAGGCCCTGCGGCCCGCGGCGGGCCTGGGGCTTCCTCTTGCAGAAACGTCACATCTGCCTGTGCCTGCCTCTGCCAGGGCGCCCGGGAGAGGCTGAGGCTGGAGCCGGCTGCAGAGCGCCCGCGCGGGCCTGGACAGCCCCGGACAGTGAACGGCCGAGCGGGCGGCGGGCAGGACGCCTGGGGTGGAGACGCGCATTGCTCAAGCGAGGGCCCGCAGACCCTTCAAGCCTGTCGTACAGACTGGGTCACCAGACCCCTCACTGCAGGTCCACGAGCTCAGTAATTGGGGAGGATCCCAGCAGACAACACGAGCTCAGTCCTCAGCGTCCTCAGCAGCGACAGTGGCCTCCCAGAGGGTCCTGGGGACACCAGCAGCAACGGCCTCCCCGTGTGCATCCTGGGGGCGGGGGGCCCCGTGGATCAGAGCTGCTGTCCTTTATACTTAAGTCCATAGCCCAGGACACCTGGGTGCACATGCGCAATTACATTAGACAAGAACCAAGGAACACCTGGGCGCACGTGCACGTTCACATCAGATGCTCGGCAAGATTCCGAACCCCGCAGGGACCCTGACCACTTATCTTCACTTTCCCTAAGAGGTGAGGGGAAAATGGGCGGGGAAGAGCTGTCGGAACCCCCACCCCCACCCATCCCGGCTAGGAAGGGACCAAAGGTGTCTGGGTTCAGCTGGGGGGTGGCCCACAGAAGCGGGCCCTGACCTCATTCCTGCCATCTACTTAAATGCCACCACGCCTGGGAGCTTGGTATTGTTTTGGCAGCTGTACTGATGAGGCAATTGAGGCACTGTGAGCAGGATTGGGGCTTGCTGAAGTGGGGCTTCCCGTCCACCCCACACCCCGTTCCCGGTGTGGTCTCTCCATTTGCACTGGAGAAACCAGACTTCGGCACCTCTGAGAAACAGTATTGGGTACATTTGTTCTCTTGAAATTATTTTTAAGTTTTTTGGCAATTGGCTGGTAATGGGATCTGAACCCTTGACCTTGGTATTACATTTTTAAGTTTTAGATAAATGTTAATAGACATTTATCGGGAAGAGTTGAGCCAGTGATTACATGGCATTGGAAAAATAGTTGTGCCATATTCTCATTTTTTTTTTTTTTTTAGTGAGGGTGTGTGTGTGTGTGTGTGTGTGTGTGTGTGTGTGTGTGTGTGTGTGTGTAATGAGCGCTACTAAATCCATAGCTATGCAAACGCCTAAAATCAAGAAGAATGACATGGAAGTTTGCAGATCTAAGTGGTAGTAATTCTAGTGGTCTGGGCTCCAGATGAGGCCTGACCTGGCCACTGTTCATCTCCAGTTTTCTCCTCTTGGTCCATAATTGGCCCAAGGTCAGCTGAGAAGCTGCACAAGCAGAGGCACAAACATCGCTTTGAAAAAGAAACCTGCTTGGGGATTCCTCCCCTAGACCCAGCTGAACACCTCACGTTGCCTCATTTTATTAAAAAGGACAAAAAAGGAATTAAGTTTTCTAAAGTAAGTGGTGCTGGTAGAAGATGCTACCTGACTCAAGTGTTGCTGTAATTTTTGAAGCTCTTCCAAGACAGCTTGTGCCTTCCTCTGTTCCCTCCCCTTCCTGCTATTTTGCAGATACATCCACTAGGGAATTGTATGGCAGGAAGGCACGATTTTATTTAGTTTGCCCTTGGTCCTGGTTTGCACAGCACCTGGGGACAGCCTGCCGCACTGGGTTCAGGTAAGCGCATTAAGTAAGGATTTCTTTACATTCAGTTTAAGGCATCTGGGTCCTAAAACAGCTCTTGTATTATCAATGTGATACTCCTGCTTAATTATTTGCAAAATAGTCAGATGTCTATAGAATTTTGGGTAGAAAAGGGGTAAGCCCGTTCCAAAATGTATTTTTGAGAAAGAGGCTAAACAGGAGATAAAAGCAGATTTTGAAATTTTTCTGCCAGAATTCTGCAAACTGGCTAGGAGGAGGAATAAAAACCATGGAAGACCTTCCTAGAGGGCTTTTCAGGAAAGCTTTCAAGAGAAGCTGGTAGATTATTTTGCCCAGATTTAATGTGTATATTTTTATATTCATGACTATGCTAATTTACACAGTATAGTAAAAAGAAAAAAAAACCCTTCAATATATGTTGAAGAAGAATACATAAAATGGACAATGTATAGAACACCTGGAAGGCAACTTAAAGATATTTGGATTCTTAGACTGTCAGGTCTGGGAGGCATGTTGGGGCACTAGTTCACCCTTTTGCGTTTTATGCACAAGGAAGCTGAGGCCTAGAGGTTTGGAGGCCCAGTAAAGATCACTCAGCTGGTTTCTGGCAGGACTTATTAAATCTTAGTATTGGGGGAATTAAGAATCTTGAAGAGTGAATCAAAACATTAGTAGTGAATGAGAAATACAGGTAAAGCACAGAGAAATAACCCAGAAATAAGAACCTATTTAATTTGGGACTACCCAGAAATAACCTATTTGGGACTAAGGAACTTTAACTCCAAAGTCTGTGTCCCAAGTCAGGCTCGTGAGATCACATGTCAGCAGAATGCATCTCTTCTCTGTGCATTCCTGTTGATTGTCTGGATCTAAGGCAGTGGCTATTGTAGGTTTTTAATATGTATTACCTGAGGGGTTGTAAGCCCAGTGAATCGTTGGCAACCCTGACTTAGGCTGACCAACAATAGATGTCCACTTCTGATAAGTGGCCCTTCCATGGGCAGCAGCTGTCTTGCGCTAGTTAGGATGTGGGCTTGGCTGTGTGTCACAGAGACCCCAAATAATGGTAGCTTAAGCAACTTGGAAGTATATTTCTGTCTCATGCACTCATGACAAAGATGGGCTGTTAGAAAGGTCTGGTTTGGGGCCGGCCCGTGGCTCACTCGGGAGAGTGCGGTGCTGATAACACCAAGGCCACGGGTTCGGATCCCACATACGTGATGGCTGGTTCGCTCACTGGCTGAGCGTGGTGCTGACAACACCAAGTCAAGGGTTAAGATCCCCTTACCAGTCATCATTTAAAAAAAAAAAAAAAGAAAGGTCTGGTTTGTGGTCATCGGAGACCAGGATTTTTCTGTCCTCAAACTGTTTCCCTCCTCAGGGAGTCCAAGATGGCCCACGACCCTGCTCACACCCGTCCCTTTAAGGTCTGGTCACAGTTGCACACTCCACTTTTGCTTACTTCCCATGGGCCAGAATCTAGTTACATGTCATATCCAGGCTGCAAGGGATGCTGGGAAGGGCAGTCTGTCAGGGGCAGCTGGGTCCCCAGCTGAAATTTCTGTTACCATGGAAGAAGTCGAGAAGGGGTGTTGGAGATAACTAGTGGTCTCCACCAAAAGCATTGACAAGGATCAGATTTGACACTCGGTCACCACCCCAGGTGATGATCCGCACATAGTCTGAACCAGGGTGATATTGCATTCATTCATTTCTACAAGTACTTTTGGGCACTGAAAATAAGAAAGTGGAAAGACGCTGTCTATTTTCAAAAAGCTCTAAGCGAGGCTGGTGCCTACTAAATGATTACTAGTCTAGGTGTGGGGGTTGGGGGTGGCAGAAATCCAGGTAAGAGAAGAGGGAAGGAGGAGCTGATCACAGGGAAAGACAGGAGACAGAAGGGTCCTAGCTCCAGAGCCTGGAGAAAGACCAAACATAGAAATTACGTTGAGGGTAATAAGTGTGGTTGAACTAATGAACCTGAGCTTTGTAAGAAGCACAAATGTAATTTTTTATTTCGTGAAATAACATTGATTTCTACTATATTCCTTGAGCGAATCTTTGACGTTTGACATTGAGGTGCAAACACTCTTCTAAATTTTCTTATTAGAGATAGTGCTACAACTTATTTCACTGCTTATTCAGAAGCAAAACGTGTTCAATTAATCAAAGTCACTTGTTGAAGGTTGTCTGTGTGCTAGGCACAGGTGTAGGCAAGCCAGACATACTCTCTGCCTACATAACATGCAAAACCAGTGAAAACATTATAGGAGGATAAATATCTGCTTTTATTTTCCATTTTCTTTTTTTTTTTTTTTTTTTTTGTCTTTTGTCTTTTTCCGTGTCCGGCAACTGATCGCAACCCTCAGTGTTGCCCCCGCACTGGACTGGGGACCGGCAACGGGATGGCAACCCTCGGCGTTGCTCCCGCGCCTCGCTCAGCCAGTGAGCAGGAACCGGTCTGCATGTGGGATCCGAACCCTCGGGCGGGAGCGCCGCCGCGCTTCCCAAGCGGCGCACTATCCAGTGCGCCACCGGGCCGGCCCCTATTTTCCATCTTCTTGAGCTGGAGAACAAAATATAGTTTATCCCAACTTGACATCTGTATGATTTTGTGATTTTTTTAAATTATTGGAATAACTGTTGTGCCGCTGTTTGAAAAGTTGAAAAGGAAAACTACAGGTCTCTCAAAAAAAGTGGGTTGGTGGAATTTAGATTTGACTGCTACCAGTCACTTCTGACTTAAACAAAGGAGGCTGGTGTAGACTATTTATGGAATTTGACTCTAGGAAAACTCGACTCAGTTTCCTGAAATGGGGTGAGTTTGCGACTTCGAAGGGAAACATCTGCGTGTCCTAGACTGTACCCTGTGATATTTGCAGGTTCCCACAAGATGGCAACATAGTCCTTAGGATAGCAGAGTGTTGCATTGGTTTTAAAAAATATGTACTATGTATCTAGAAATAATTGTATAGGCACTGTAAAAAAAAAAAAAAAAACATTTTTTAAAAAAAAAAAACTTCATGGCAACATAGTCCTTAGGATAGCAGAGTGTTGCATTGGTTTTAAAAAATATGTACTATGTATCTAGAAATAATTGTATAGGCACTGTAAAAAAAAAAAAAAAGCATTTTTTAAAAAAGAAAAACTTCCATGACCTCACCTTTCTAAAGAAACCATGTTCATATGCGTAGATTCACTTGTAGTTTTTGTCAATATACATATACATATAAGTACATTCATAACGTGCATGGCATTTTAGTTTACTGTTTTTATTTAACACAACACACATTTTTACATATTCCACATGACCTTCATAATTACTTCAGTGGTTACATATTCCTCTGCTTACTAAGCCACTCTCCTGTTGTTACACATTATGTAGTGTGCACTTTTTCACTATTCTGGCTAATGCTGTAGTTAATAACTTTGGCACACAAATTTTGAATTAAGAATTTTAGGGATGCGATCACTGGGTCAAAGATGGTCTTTTGCTGTTTAACTTTCCAAAGGGTTGCAGATTTACCTTGCCGCCAGCATTTTATGATCTGGGTTCTGACCAGTTGCACTAGCCGATATTTTTGTTTTGTTTTTTAAGTCCTACAATATCTACCATATGTTCATTCCATTTGACAGATATGCTGCTCGAGGTTTAATACTGAGTACTGGGAACACAATAATGAGGAAAATACAGTCAGATGAGGAGCCAGATTTTTTTTTTTCCTTTCTTTTTCTTTTTTTTGTGGCTGGCCAGTACAGGGATTCCAAAGGGAGCCACATTTTTATTCATACAATTAAACAAATGTACAGTCGCTACTGGGACAGGGAAATCAATAACCTGGGGTCGGGGGTGGGGGGCGCAGTGTTTATACAGGAAAAGACTTGAAAATGCGCTTCTCCCAAACCATGTGACTTTGTGAGTGTGTGTGTCCTTCACATTGGCCTCCCACAAAAACAAGACCTTAACTCAAAGAACACACCTAATCATGGTAGGACTGCTGGGAATACTTCACTGTTTTTTAAAATTTAATTTTTCAGTGTGGTCACATATTCATAACATCAAATTTTCCAGTTGAACCATTTTAAGTGTGCTGTTCAGTGCCATGAAGTACGTTTACACTGTCCATCTCCAGACCTTTTTCATTTTCTCAAACTGAAACTTCATACCCATTAAACAACTCCCTGTTTCCCCCTTTCCTGGGCAGCCACCCTCCTGCATTCCCTTTCTGTGACTTTGATTCCTCTGGATACCTCCTATCCATGGAATCATATGGATCTGTCTTTTGTGACTGGCTTATTTCACTTAGCATAATGTTCTCATGGTCCTTCCATGTTTGCACGTGTCAGAATTTCCTTCCTTTCTAAGTCTGGATGATATTCCACTGTATGCATGTACCACATTTTTCTCAGCCATTCGCCCAGTGGTGGACCTCTTGGCCATGATGAACAATGCTGCTGTGAAATGGGTGCTCAGTTCCAGTCCCTGCTTTCGGTTCTTCTGGGTATATACCCACAAGTGGAATTGCCAGATCTATGTTTGCTTTACTATTTATAATATGCGTTCATGCACATTTGTGATCAAACTTGGTCTTTACAACAGCTCTGTGAGATAAGTAAGCGTTCATCTCTTCTCTGGCTCAGAAGAGCAGTCTGCCCAAGTGAAACAGTGAACGGAAGAGCATCCTGACTTCCCACTCGGCTTCCTCACTGATCATTCACCATTAACAGCAGTTCCAATCTCACGTTACCTTCCAAGGACAATGTCCTTCTGACTGTAACCAGCTTGGTCAGCTGCTGGGTTTCTACCCTCACCTTCCCTAACCAAGTCAGACCAGGTGTGGGGCCATTCCCTACTCAAGGAGCAGAGGCCATGCCCGCAGCCCTAGGGACAAAGGATTCTCCTTTCGGTTTGTGTTTCCCTCTTTCAGTTCAGAGTCTGTCATCTGAACCATGAGGATCTGGTGGCTGCTGCTTGCCATTGGAGTCTGTACAGGAAACGGAAACTCAGAGGACACGTGCAGGCAAGGGCACCCTGGCATCCCTGGGAATCCCGGTCACAATGGTCTGCCTGGAAGAGATGGACGAGATGGAGCCAAGGGTGACAAAGGGGATGCAGGTACTCACCACCTGGTGGCCTTCAGCTGCCCTTCAGTTCATCCCTTCATTTTATCTTATTCATTCATCATCTGTGTAGTTTTCTACCTACCCACTCATACCTCATTTGCCCATCTACCCATCACCCAGCAAACACGTATCGAGAGCCTGCTCCAGGCCAGGTTCTGTGCTAGGTGCTGGGGTAAAGCACAGGACAAGGCCAACCTGATCCCAGCCTCCGGGGCTTTCTCATCTAGCAGGTATGCCTGCTGTGAGCCAACCGCTCTGATACCACAGGGCGTTTTCAGTAGTGTATGACGTCACAGGTCAGCCTGCCTCAGGCACAGGTGTGAGGCCTGATCACTAAGTGTTTGGCAGAGAGCATGCAGCTGCAGTGCAGGTAAGAGTTAATGCCTCGTTGCGCTGTGACGCAGGTGTGCAGAGTGACAGACTACAAAGATGGACAACAACCTAAGCCATTCAGCTGCTGCTCAGGGGTCTGTGACCTATGTTGGGACCCTGCCCCAGGGTTTGGGGATCTGGGGACAGGATCCAGCTTTGGGAGGGAGATTTGCAAAAGCCAGGAGGTGTGAGTGATTTCCGTAATACCAATCGATAAACTTGGTTTCCAAATGGGGTATCATTCCCGAGCCGTGTCTTGACCATAGTGTCACATCCATAAGACATATGCAGAATGACCCAGTTGGGTGCAGGAAGAAAACATTACAACTGTTATGAACGTTTCTAAAGATAAACTTGTGCTTCCAACATGTCTCAGCCCTTGGCATTTGGTGACCTACTGGTTTATTGAGTGGGCTGGATGAAGCTGAGGGTCACCAGGAAGCAACTTTATTTCTTTCCAGTTTCTGCCAACCCGCTCTGTGGGGTCTCTCCTCCCGCTGGATGACATCTCCAGCTAATCAGCACTGGTCCAGTCACAGTCGTTAGCATTAGTCTCATTTGCAAGTAGCAAAAAGCCCAGTCCAAATTAATAGCAAAACAGTCTTTATGAAATCAAGTCTTTTACTCTCCTTTTGAGACTGCAGTGAGAGGCGTGTGCATGTGTGTTTTATTTCTGAGTATATGGGGTTTTAATTTAAACAACTTTTGGCATAAAATATTTTATACAAACAAAAGGAGAGAAATAGACAATTGATAGATAAATTAAAAAATAAAGAAGAATAATACAAACACTCTTATATCCAATACCAAATTTCTGTACCTCTCCCCTATTGAATCTCTATTCTTCTTCCTCAGTGGTGTATCCATTCTTTCAAGTTTTACATATTTCTTAGAAGTGTATGTGTTTTATATATATTTTCTATGTAGTTCATATATATTATATATAACATATTTCTTAGAAGGATATTCAATCACATTGCTTACACCAAAAATTCACTTCAATTTTTATCTTATCCTCTTAAAATGTGTTTGTATGTCTTACAGCAAACACATTTTTAGTGTCCCATCTGCACATAATTTAGAAACACCTTCATGTGCATTGATTATGGCTCATGCTCACACTTTGTTACTTGGGGTTGTGTGATCATGAAAATTCGGAGGCCAGTGCTCTAGAGCATGGAAGCCCAAAAGAAGTAAGGACAGGATGACCTATGCTCTTGGAGCGGCCAGTGTGGGGACGGGGAGGGGTGGCTGGGAGGAGGAGAACGTGGGATGCCAGGGCCTGCTTGGGAGACCAGACATCATGATGGATACAAGCCTGCCTGTCCTGGTTCTGTCTCAGGACCTGAAAGCTGGCTCAGCCTGCCCC
>NW_007728540.1:260984-264488 GCF_000696425.1 Galeopterus variegatus | reverse complement strand
GGATACAAGCCTGCCTGTCCTGGTTCTGTCTCAGGACCTGAAAGCTGGCTCAGCCTGCCCCCGTCACCCACAGCCGGTCGTTGGGGCTGACGTATGGGGTCTTTGCTGCTCCAGGCTGACCCAGGGCCTAGTGAGCACCTTTCCTGCCATGGCCGGAGCCTTTTCCACTCAGATGACTTCAACCACATGAAGCTGGAGGTCAGGGCAGTCTGTTCCGAGCATTGGGACCAGTGTGGTGCACAGAACCTATTCACCCAGTGGGGTCTCACCTGCCCAATTGGTCAGTGACCTTGACCACCGCTCGAAGGTGCTAGAGAGGCCCTTCCATCCCAGATAGTGTCACATAACCGTAGCCATCTGCGTTTTCATAGGAAGCTGGTAAACCTCCCACTCCACTCTTCGCAGGAGAGCTGGAAAAGGAGCAGAATGAGAAAGCCAGCTAGTGCCTCTGGCATTCAGATCACCTCCCGAGTGCCAGTCACAGGAGAAAGGCACAATCATGACCATCAGTGTCCCCAGCGCATACCCTCCCCTCACCCCACTGGTCCTGTCTCATCGTGCATTGGCTGTGGGAAGTCACCCAGTCCATTCCACAACCCACTCACCCCACACAGGGTGACACCCCGGAGCCTCGCTCCCACAGCCACACTGCACCTGCTCCCAGTGCCGGCCGGGGTCACCCCAAGGTCTCCAACACCCATCACTGATGGAGACCCATGGCCAGAAAAGTTGGAAGTGGAATGAATTTCAACTCTTGCCTGTTCTCTTCTTTTCCACCCAGGAGAACCGGGACATCCTGGCGGCCCAGGGAAGGACGGAGTGAGTGGACAGAAAGGAGAGCGAGGTCAGACGCCGGGCTGCTGTGTGCCAGCCTCTCTCCTGACTAGCAGGGATTTCACAGGAACCGTCAGTGTGTGCCTGGGCAGGTCTTTTACGAGGCGCCGAGGATGGTCCAGCAGTAAAGCGAGCACAGTTCCTGCTCTCCAGAAGCTCAGGATTAGTGCCGGGATCGGCAAACTGCTTCTGGAAAGGGCCACGTAGTAAATATTTGGGCTTTGCGAAAGGCAGCAGCAGGTGCTCCACAAGTAAGTGTGGTGCGTTCCAGTGTGCAGTCACGTGAAGACCGAAACTTGAATTTCCTACGATTGCCACATATTACAGAATATTCCGGTGACCATTTAAACTACTCTTAGCCACATGGAAGCGGGCGTGAGGCCACATTGAGCCTGTGGGCCGTAGGTTGCTGAACCCAGATTTAGTGGGTGGGCACTGAGGAGTGGCTCTTGATTTTGACCCAGTGCCTCTGGCCACACAGCAGGGAGAAGGGCACTTGAATTGGGCCCCAAGAGTAGGGCCAACGCTGGCAGTCAGCCGCTGGCAGGCAGAGAGGTGGTCATAAGGGCAAACGTGTATGATGTTTGTGCCCCACTGTTCCAAGCGCCTTTTGTGGGTTCACTCACTGATGCCACAGCCCTATAAGCCAGGTAGTCTTACTTCCCCAGTTCCATGGATGAGGGGACAATGGTGTAGGCACTCACAGCTAGCCTGACATCCATGTGTGTTTGTGGTGGAGACAGGGTGGGGTCCTGGCATTTAACTCCAGAATCTGTGCACGAGACCTCTGCTCTGCATCTGGGTGGAGGAAGCTGGAAGCATGAGGGTTTCCGTGGAATGCTGAATGGCACCGTGTAGCTGGTGGAATGGACGGTAGAGAGGGGTGAAGACCACACTGAAGACTTTATTTTGCGTCCCCTCCAGTGAGGAGTTTTTCAGGGGTTGTCACATAACTAGAGCTGAGGGTCAGTTAACTGAAAGTAGCCCGAGTCAGTCTGCCTTTTGCAGTCGTCCCCACTCCCAGCGGTGTTTTCTTTCCAAGATCAGCCTCGTTTAGTGGTCAACATGGAAGACTTACGTGGTAAAGAGTTGTCACTTCTAACGTGAGTCACAAAGTGTTTTGCGGGGTGCGTGCGTGGTCTGGAAGTGAGTGAATCTTCAAGCCCCGAGCAGACACTGAGCCTGTGTGCTCCCTGGTCTCATTTGTGTGCTCGGGGATGGAAAAGCCAAGGGAATGTTTCACAAACCTCCTCTCTACTCTCCATTAGGAGCAGACGGAAACGTTGAAGCAAAAGGCATCAAAGGTGATCAAGGGTCAAGAGGATCCCCAGGGAAACATGGGCCGAAGGGATGATTTGTGTGCTCGGGGATGGAAAAGCCAAGGGAATGTTTCACAAACCTCCTCTCTACTCTCCCTCTATTAGGAGCAGATGGAAACGTTGAAGCAAAAGGCATCAAAGGTGATCAAGGGTCAAGAGGATCCCCAGGGAAACATGGGCCGAAGGGATGTGTTGGTCCCACAGGAGAAAAAGGCCTCAGAGGAGAGACTGGCCTGCAAGGGCAGAAGGGGGACAAAGGTGATGTGGGTCCCACGGGTCCAAAAGGTCTAACAGGCAACACTGGGCCTTTGGGCCCTGTGGGTTTACCTGGCCCCACAGGCCCCACTGGAAAGCCTGGTCCCAGGGGAGAAGTGGGACCCATGGGGCCCCAGGGTGAGCCAGGAGTCCGGGGAACGAGAGGCTGGAAAGGGGATCGAGGAGAAAAAGGGAAAATTGGCGAGTCTCCAGTCTTGCCAAAAAGTGCTTTCACCGTGGGGCTCACGGTGCTGAGCAAGTTCCCCTCCTCAGACGTACCCATTAAATTCGATCGGATCCTATATAATGAGTTCAGTCACTACGACGTAGCGACAGGGAAATTCACCTGCCACGTTGCTGGCGTCTATTACTTCACCTACCACATCACTGTTTTCTCCAGGAATGTTCAGGTATCTTTGGTCAAAAATGGGGTAAAAGTACTGCACACCAAGGATGGTTACACGAGCTCTGAGGACCAGGCCTCCGGAGGCGTCATCCTGCAGCTGAAGCTCGGGGACGAGGTGTGGGTGCAGGTGACAGGAGGAGGCAGGTTCAATGGCTTGTTTGCCGATGAGGACGATGACACAACTTTCACAGGCTTCCTCTTGTTCAGCAGCTAATGGTGGAGGAGTCATCAGATGGTTTATTACATTAATTCCTCCAATTATTGCTGTAATCATAAAAAGGTGAAAATAGGGACGTTATTTCTAAAAGTGATTCTGTGTAACTTACTAACTTTCCAAGAGTAAATTTTAAAACAGTTGCATTGTTTTAAATTTTTATAATTCATTTAATATTTTTCTTCATTCCCATTATCTGAAGAATCCTTTGCATGTGTGTTTCTTGTGGGAAGAATGTTTTGATATAATATTTGTGCTGTAAGGAGCCATGTTATGATTTATGGCTCGTGCGTTTCTGAGGACATAAGGGAGACAGAAAATGAAAATGTTTATTCTATTTAGTGACTAATAAGAGCTTTAAGCTGGTGACAATGAGACACCCCAGAGAGCTGCAGACACTGCTCATTTTATGACTTAGATTTTTTTTTTCCTTTTTGTCTTTTTTACTGACCGGTAATGGGATTGCAACCCTCGGT
>NW_007728540.1:243980-260524 GCF_000696425.1 Galeopterus variegatus | reverse complement strand
GCGCCCGCACCGCGCTCTCCAGTGCGCCACCGGGCCGGCCCATGACTTAGATTTTTTTTTTCCTTTTTGTCTTTTTTACTGAACGGTAATGGGATTGCAACCCTCGGTGTCGCGCCCGTACCGGGGACCGGCAACGGGATCGCAACCCTCGGTGTTGCGCCCGCACCGCGCTCTCCAGTGCGCCACCGGGCCGGCCCATGACTTAGATTTTAATTGCCATTCAATTCAACAAATTGTTTTTTAGTAAACCACTTGCCAGACTTGAACTTGTACTGTTTTCCTAGGACTGCCGTCACTAAGTATAAAAACTGGGCAGCTTAAAACAACAGGAATTTATTCTCTCATGGTTCTGGAGGCTAGAAGTTCAAGATCAATGTGCCGGCAGGGCACGGTCACTCTTAAGCCCCTAGGGGAGGTCTTTCCTTGCTGCTTCCAGTTTGTGGTGGCCCCGGCATTCCTTGGCCATGGCAGCATCACTCCAACTTCTGCCACGTCTTCACGTGGCTCTTCCTCCTGTGACTGTCTGTGTTTAAATGTTCCTATTCTTATAAGGACCTCGGTCACATTGGATTAGGGCCTACCCTAATCTAGTCTGACCTCATCTTACCCTGATTACATCTGCAAAGACCCTATTTCCAAATAAGGTCACATTCACAGGTCCCAAGGGTAAGGATTTCAACAGAGCTTTTTTGGGAGACACAGTTCAGCCCATAACAGTCTTCCTTCTGGCCCCCCAATATTCAAGTCCTTCCATGTGCAAAATACATTTACTCCATTCCAGTATCCCCAAAAGTCTTAACAATTTTAGCATCAATTTTAAGTCCAAAATCTCATTTAAATATTATCGATTCAAAGTCCCAAATCTCATGATCTAAGTCATTTGAATCAGTTATAGGTGAGACCTATCGTGTGATTAATCCTGGGGAAAAACTCCTCTCCGTCTCTGAACCTGTGAACCAGACAAGTTATCTGCTTCCAAAATGCAATGGTGGGCCAGGCATAGGATAGACAGTCCCGTTCCAAAAAAGGAGAAATAGGAAGGAAAAAGGCAATCACTGGTCCCAAGCAAGTCCAAACCCACCAGTGCAAATTCCATTAGAATTTTTTTCACTATTTACCTTCTGAAAATTTTAAATGAGCTATACAGGAGAAGACAAAGTTAACGGGCAGAGACATCAGACAGACGTAGAGTGGAGGGGAGGGATGAATTCACCAACAGAAGTTGAAGACAAAGTTACCGGGCAGAGACATCAGACAGACGTAGAGTGGAGGGGAGGGATGAATTCACCAACAGAAGTTGAACGGGAAACGTCTCCTTCTGGCCTACGGTGGACATTCCTTGTTTAGACAGGCACCATTCATTTGCCCTTCGTCTGGTAAAAGTGTCCTAATGTCCACTCCCTGGCCAAGTCTTTCAGATGGCGTAGACTCTGCACTCCGGAGTGAACATGGGATTCAGGCCTGGCTACTCAGAATTGTACCTTCCTCTGGCCATGGTGACTTCTGCAAGATGGCACTTGATCCAAACGGCACCCATGAGATGCGATCTGCACCTTTGGTGGGCCCGTTGAAAAAAAGGAGTGCTCTTTTTCAGCTCAAGTTAGAACTGGGAGGATGAAGGTCTGACGTTGCTGGCAGCCATCCTGCTAATCCATAGCTCCTGAGAACAGAGCCGAACAGAGCTGCAGGTAACCCAGTTCGGATGACATTGTTTAGGCCCCTAAATCCAGTTTACCTGAAGGCAGTGGGACTCCAGACTATTTTGTCATGTGTGCCGACAAATCCTCTTTGTTTGCTTAAACCAGTCTGGGGCAGGTTTTCTTTGTCGTAGTTACCACTGCTTTCATTTAAATGGTTTTAAGTGGTCCACGTCCAAGGATAGGGGCTGTATCATTATAGCGGAAAAGGCCCAAAACTAAGAGTTGAGATACATGGGTTATCATTGCATCCATGACAACGGAATTTGGATTGGGTGAGTTATTTAGCCTTTCTGTGCCCCAGTCACCTATTGTGCAACAGTCGTTGAACTTGATAATTTCGTGTGGTCCCAACCCTCCCCTAAAATTCTGCAAGTAACTACACATGCCTACATACACTTTTTCTATGCTAAGAATTTAAACTGTACTCATAGAATTTAAACTATATTTATAAAATTTGCCTAAGTCAATAAAAACTGCTGGCATCCTTTGAGTTTGAAAGAATCACTCTTGCCATAATTTTCTAGTTTTTTTATATGATTTTACTACATGTAAAGGCTGGCTCCCCAAAGCAGAAATATGACTGGCTGAGGTTTCATATGGATTCTTTACTTGGCCTACCTGGGTACCAAATGGTGATAGTTAATTAATAGTAACTCACGGGTGGTTCTAGCATTCGTTTCTGATCCCTGGGCCAACACTTGAGAGCTCCTAACAGAGGAGCAAAGGATGCAAGGTCCATGAGTATTTAAATTGTGGCATTTTCTAAGCCACAACCTGGGACGTGTTCTTTGATGGAGGATTGTCCCGAAGCCATAGGATTTATAGTCATTCTGCCACTCTAACCAAATCAACGCAGTTGAGGCAGTATCTTTACTCTCTGGGAAAGTGGATTTTTCTGAGTTATCATTATAAGCAGGCAGCAGTGCTGTAGATGAAATATTTAAAAATGACTTGGTGGTTATGGAAAGTTTTGGAAATATACAGAAATAGAAATAATGTCTGTCAATAGGTATTTTATTGGCCTTCCTTAATTTATATTTCCTATGGAACAGGGCCAGGACTAGGGCAAAGTAAGTGTGACCCACAGGGTACAAAATTCGAGAAGGCGTCACTCTCAGGCCTGTACCTGCAAGCACATGACCCCAGAGTGACTGCTTCCTTAAATTCTGCACCCAGGGTTACAGAGCGACTGGCCATTTTATTTATTGAGTGTCCTGATTCTTTAGCTTCTTTGGCATTTCTGAATTGTAATAACCCAGGTTGTTTCTCCCCAGGGCAAAGTCGGATTTTGATATAGATCCAGCAGGTGAATACCTGTGCCAACTCCCTTCTACTTAGGAACAAAACTTTATAGGCTGACATAGGAATAAAGAAAAAAAAAATACAATTTATGACTAGGACATAGGAAACAAGTTTTAAAGATTTTATGAAATTCTTTTTGTGGGGCAAATATAGAAGATGAGATGTAAAACATGTTTTAAAGGACTTTGAGAGAAAAAGTTGACTGGTAGGGATGTCTAATCTGCCGTTTGGGTTTGTTTTTCATTGGTTGTGAATCTGGGGTGCAGTTTTTAAAAGTCTGTGTCAGGCTGTCTGAGGCACAGGACATCTTGTTAACTTAGCACCATCATCATCCACAGAGGGAGTTTTATGCTTAAATGTTTGCATTATAAATGCATAGGTACCCTTGTATAAAATCTTAGGAAAGGGCCTCAGATTCAAAACTCATTTTTTAAATAGATGATGAAATAAGCACCTTTATCAAATATATTGATGACTTTTTCTTTTTTACATGACACATTTGCCATCTCTTTGTAAGGGCCTGCCATGCAGGCACTAGGTCTGCCATGTAGTGTGGCTGCCACCAGGAAGCACAGATTCCCCCGTGAGCACCAACCAGCTGCAGATAACGTGATATTCATCAACACGGAGTTAGGAATGTGGGGATTTTAAATAACTCCAAATCTTTGATTAAAACAAGTAGAAAATGAAATCATAACTTGCCATATTCTGTATTTGCCATATTGTATATTTCACAGAGTGAAATATAGATTTTGTAGTTAAGTTTTAAAGAATTCTATAGGTAGCCTAAGGTACTCGTCAACTAAATTTCCGTTGTTGTTCATCATCCTCTTCATGATCCATTGGGCTTTTCTCCTTACCACGCTCAAGTGAAAACAAACTCAGTTTACAGGTAGGTTGTTTGCGGGGGAGGGTTCGAGCCATCTGTGCAGAGCACGCACCACCCTTGGCCTTCACCCCTGGCCCCTGGAACTTTGCAAAAAGTTCTGGGACTGCTCAGACCCACCCCACAATGTTAAATGAGCAGAGCTTCACCCTGGGACAAAGCTAGGGCGAGGTAGAGCGCTGACGGGACTTCAAATAAAGCACATTAAAAAAAAAAATGGAACTGTAGTTTGCCGTGGAATAAAAGGCTCACTTGGGCTCTGTTCCTTTGCGCAAGTCACACTTCTGGCATCCAAGGCGAATGAATTATCCTCTCGTTAGTTCACGAAGACCATGGCCCTCGGAGCGTACGACACTCGGATTCACAGGAATCACTGGGTGCCTCGTTCCCGCGCACCAGGCTGAGGCCGAGACGCCATCTGGAGGAGCTGGCAGAGGCCGCAGCAGCAAGCTGTCCCTCCTGCCCCCTGCCCCGGGTCGTCGTCTTGCCTCGCACCCCGCCCACCTGGCTTCACTATTCCAGAAGGGTCAGTTCTCCAGCGGCCCGTCCCACGTTGATTCTGCCACTACAAGACCAGAGGGCAGGTCTCTGGGGACAGCCCGGAACTTGTCCAGGCAAACCGTGGGAGGGAGGGCCTTGGCAGCCTCACTTCCCTTCCCTACAACCGCAGTCGCTCTTCCAGCCACGGGTCCCCGCTCCCACAGAGGCCTCTCAACATAAAAACACCTCACTGTTCAAATCCTTTGTGTCTTCTCCACGTGCTCCCGCCAAGACGCACGAGGCGCCTTTACAAGTTCCTCTGCAGAGGAGGACACCGCAGCGGAGCCGTCCTGGACAGCAGCCTGCACCCGACTCCAGATCCAGGGTGACTCGCATTCGCCTGCCCCGAGGGTCGCCACCGTCACGCCTCCGTTCTGACCCGCACCCAGACCTCCTCGGCCTTCCCTCCCGCCTCCCCGCAGATCTTCCCATGGTTGGAGTTTGTCGGAATCCTAGCTCTACAAATTCATATTGTAGATGATTATGATAATGTTACAAGTCAAATTAGATGAAGTCACTGATGGCTGATTCACGCAGTTGTACACAGCCAGAAGTGTGACGTGCAGTCACACCTTATATTGAGTTTTAGCCGTCTTTCGGAGCGGAGACGGCTAGATCGGACTGCGTGCCAGCGGTCCCGCATCCTTCCACGGACGCTGTCACCAGGTCACGACGCAGAAGGCCCTGAGCTCGCAAGACCTCGCCAGAGTCACGTGGGACGGAAGGGCAAACCTTAGCCGTTCCTTACTCCAGCCACATGGGGGCGCGATACCCCCGTGGCTGCCGAAAAGACGGCGGGGCGACGCTCTTGCCCTGGGGACGTGGCCGTACTCTCGTCCCGGGATCCTCGCACCGCGACCCGGAAGCGCGCGCGTCACGTGGCGCGGCGTGGGTCGCTGCCTTGGAAACGTGTAGCGCGCGCCCCGGGCTGAGCTGCTCTGCGGGGAGGGGTGTCTCGCGGCGAGGGAAGGGGCTGCTCCAGGGGCACGATGCTGTGCGCCCGGTGGCTCGGCGGTCTCGGGGCCGGGGTAGCTGCTCTGCGGCCGGGGCGGGCGGGCCGGGGCGGCTTCGCAGCCGGGATCCGGGTCCGAAGGGTCAGCACCAGCTGGTCCCCGGTGGGCGCCGCCTTCAATGTCAAGCCCCAGGGCCGCCGCCTGGACCTGTTTGGCGAGTGCCGGGTGAGCGGCGCAGGAGGGAGCTCCCCTCGCCCCCCCGAGCGAAGCCGGCCCCTTTCTCCGCGCGGCCAGCGGCGACTCGGGCAAGATCGTTTGGGTCTGGGAGGGGCCGGGCAGTGAGCCCGCGTTGTGCACTGGGGTGTCGTTTGCACTCTTGGTGACCTTGCCATTCTCCTCCTCTTGAAGGGGCTGGGTTGATGGAGGCTGGGCGGGGCGGCCTTTAGTCGTCCCTTACGTAAAGTGTAGGGTTCAAGAACTGCGTCCGCGTGAGCCTGTTGCTCCATGTGTACTTAAAATAGTTCGTCTTGGCGGTGGCGGTGAATTCGGCCTGCCGGGTCCCGCCCTGTCCCCCCTTCTCAGCCCCACCCCTGCTGAAGTTCACTTTTGCTCCAACCCTACAGTTGTGTCTAAAGAGGCATGGCCCTGTGAGTTCACGTTAAGTATCAAGTGTCTTTTTGCAAGGATCCTCTTGCAAAAAGGCCGGGTAATAGTAATTTCATTTATGTCTAAAATTCCATCATCCGGTAATTTATTATTTCAAAGCTTTGGCCTTTCATGTTTTCTTTTAAAACGCAAAACCCTGTTGAGACGATTCTGATTTCCTGTAGAGTCCGATTTCCTGTTGTGCGATGGAATTGATCATGTTGATTTCTTACCCCAGGAAGTCACTACACTAAATTCTTTGGTTCTTATTTATTTCTGTGTCCACTTGGCCTAGCACAGTGTCTGGCATTCAGTAGGCACTCAATAATTATTGAATGAACGAATTAAAGGTGAAAGGAAGGCATGCTTTAAAAAGACTTAACTGATGCCTGTTCTACTTTGCGTATGTCAAGATTTTGTCCATTTCAGGTTAAGATTTACTTTTATTTTTGCCTTTTTAAATTTCTTCGTTATACCATTGCCTTTCTTATAAAGAGAAGTCTAGGATATTGTTGCAGTGAGTACTGTATATTGAGACCTGACTTTATGCCAGGCATTGTTCTAAGTACTTTATAAGTACTTTCTAACTTAGTACCTCAGCCATGTGAGATATGTATTGTCATCCCCATTGTACCTGATGAAAAAATTGAGGCCTAGAAGGAGAAGTAATTTGGCCAAGATTACAAGCTAATAATGATTATAGCTAATGTCTGTCAAATGCTTTCTGTGTGTCAGGCACTGTTATGTGTTTTTACGTGTATTATCTCATGTAATCTGCCCAACACTAGGTAGTGACAGGTAGTGCAGTAGTGACAGGGCTGGATTTTAAACTCATACCATTCTATTTTTTGTTTTTAGAAAATAATTAAAAATTGAAGAAAAATTAGTTCTTAAGATGTTTTTAGTCTCATTTATGTGGAGTGATATGGGGAATGTGAAAGTGGTATCTGCGATCACAGGTGTAATTATGTGATATACCAATGAAAACCAAGATTTTCTTTATGAAAAATATTTTTAGTTAATACAAAAAACCGTTATTTTGGTTGAAAACCAAGATTTTCTTTATGAAAACCAAGATTTTCTTTATGAAAACCAATAAAAACCAAGATTTTCTTTATGAAAAATATTTTTAGTTAATACAAAAAACCGTTATTTTGGTTATAAATTGGACATATTCTTTGGATTTAAGGGTCTTTTTGGAGTTCCTGAGCTCAGTGCCCCAGAAGGATTTTATGTTGCAAAAGAAAAAGCCTTGAGAAAGGCAGAGTTGCTTGTGGAGCGGGCGTGTTCTACCCCACCTGGGCCCCAGACCGTGCTCATCTTTGACGAGCTCTCCGATTCTTTGTGCAGAGTGGCCGACTTGGTAAGACGCTTTGTGTAGGACTTGGAACTACCTTTCTTTCAAGCTATTAAAATTTAAAATTTAAGGGAAGTTTATCTTTTGTTAAGATTAACATTAGACTGTAATGTTAAAAATGTCTGAAACCTGGGAGCTGTTGGATATAATTTGTTATAATGAGGTACAGTATGTTATTAGGAATGGAAAAATGTACAGGAAAAGGTGATATTTAGAACTCGTACTTAATATGTATATTTAATGAAATATACATGTAGTATGGAATAAAAGAATGATTACTAATATAGCAAAGATTCTGTTTGACAAAGGTTCTTTATTTATGAAAGCTTCTACCAAGATTCTAATAGAACATTTTATGTGTACATTTACAAGAGATCTTCAGAAAGTTCATGGAAGGATTCATATTATCTTTTAATTCAGTTTTTTCATGAACTTTTTGAAGTACCATGTATAACAAATTCTTCTTTTTTACAAGAGTAATGAAAACCAGTTCTTATAAATCTTTTCAGGATTGCCTTTTCTGATTAAAAACTAAATTTTGACTTCAGACTTACTGTATTAAAGGCTTCTGTTCAACGTTTTAAAGTTGAAATAGAAGCGTACCTAGGTCCCTTCACTAACCAAGAAACCCATTGCTTAGGTAGAAAACATGATTTTTTTGTCAGCCCAAAAGAGTCAGATCTTTATTATTCATATCAATGAAGGAGTGGTGCACATAACCCAAAATAGTGATCGTTCATCATCCTGTGTATGTGGGAATGAACTTGATAGCTTTTTTCCTCACATTCATCCAATGTTGAGCATCTTCTATGTGTCAAACACTGTTTTAGGCACCAGTAATACAGTTATGAATAAAACAGACAATCTCTGACTTCAGGGAGCTTGTATTCTGGTATTAACTTTAAAAAAAATTTTAGTAGGCAGTTGGCCCTGGGAAGAGCTTTTCCTGAATTAACTGATTTAACCTTCTCAGCATATCTCCATTTTCAGATGAGCAAAGGCTGGCACTGGGCAGTGAAGTGGAGTGTCCTGGTCACCTGGCCTGCACGTAGGGGAGCCAGGTGTGGAGTCCCAGCCACCTGTCTATGGAGCTCACATTCTGACTGGTCCAGGGCTGGCTGGCTGCTCAGGTCACATGAGCTCTTACGAGGACAGGTTGAGAAGTTAGTTAGCCTCCCCATCTTTTAATTTTTTGTTGGGCTTTTTTTGGCAGCTGGCAGGTACTGGGATCTGAACCCTTGACGTTGGTGTTATAACCCTGCACTGTAATGGACTGAGCTAACTGGCCAGCCCCTCCCCATCTTTTTAAATAAGTATTTATTTATTTTTAAAATTGTCATACAACAAAATTGACTTCTTTTAGGGGTTGGTACAGATCTTTGAATATTAACTCATATAAGTTTGTGTAGCAACCACCACAATCAGGATGCAGAGCCGTTCCATGACCCCCCAAAATGCTTCTTCTGTAGTCACCCACCTCTCACCTCTAACCTCTGGCAGTCACTGATCTGTTCTCCTTCCCTATAGTTTTGCATTTTCGAGAATGTCATCTAAATGGAATCATATATGAGGGTACTTCAAAAAATCTATGGAAAAATAAAATTAAAAGATAATATGAATCTTTCCATGATCTTTTTGAAGACCCCTTGTATACCTTTTGAGACTGACTTCTTTCACCCAGCGTCACACCGTTCCAGCTGTTCTTTTTCCTTTTTCAGAATATTTCCTTCTTCCCATATACCTGATTTGAGCAGTCATACCTTTCAGATGATTATACATTCACTGTAAGCTTCCCTATTTTTTTTTTTTTTTTAAAGATGACCAGTAAGGGGATCTTACCCCTTTGACTTGGTGTTGTCATCACCACGCTCACCCAGTGAGCCAACCGGCCACCTCTATATGGGATACGAACCTGTGGCCTTGGTGTTATCAGCACCACACTCTCCCGAGTGAGCCACAGGCTGGCCCCTAAGCTTCCCTATTTTAAGGAAGCTGATAAAGTATCTTATTTTGAAAGGTTTTTCTCAAGAATGAAGCTGCGGGCTCTGGGTCGTCAGTTCTGTTTTATTGGGTCTTTGTTCTGTCCCTCCAGTGTGGGCATGGGACATGTTTGAGTGATGGAGGAGCTGTGGGGATCTCTGCCTAATTGTGTCACTGAAATCTGAAAAGGAAAATGCGTGCCAGCGAATTTCATTTACGTATAACCCAGTATTTGCTTTGGCAGTCGCAAATCCCAGGTTTCACTATTTGTTGTCTTGGTCTCCAACTTAATTTATCAGTGTTCAGGATTTTTTTCCACATTTTTACTTTTGCTCTTCACTAAAAGATTTTAAGTTCTCTGCCCTATGTCTTGTTTTATTTTTGAAGATTTTAATATGTATGATGTAGACTAGTATCTCATTTTAAAAATCACTAAAAAAAACTATCATGTGAGTTCTACATATAACTCTCTGGGTAAAAAAATTCAAAGAACTTTCTTCCTTTTTGAGTTTTTATATTACCAGCCTGTAAGATCAGTATCATTATAAGGCAATAGTTTTACAAACTAAACTATTTCTCACCAAATGATCATTTTGTTTTCTTTTTTAAATACAGTTATTATGTAACAGAACTGTTTTCCTCATTACTGTTTTTAAAATGTATGCTAACATTTTGAATTTTAATGTTGATTGTAAATTCTGCAACATACAGATTAGTAATTTTTAAAATATGTTGTAGATTTTACATAGTTCATTTTTCAGGTGCTTTAGTACTAATGTTATCTTATTTTCACCTATTGTTTACAACAAATGTATCAGATTAGTAATTTTTAAAATATGTTGTAGATTTTACATAGCTCGTTTTTCAGGTGCTTTAGTACTAATGTTATCTTATTTTCACCTATTGTTTACAACAAATGTATCAAACTATGGATTTAAGTGTTTTTGCATTAATAACTATTTGATAATAAGATTAGGAATATTATTTACCTTGTAGTGATTTCATTTTATGTTATAGTCATACATGACTTCTTCGTAAAGAAAATACGTAGTTTCCTAGTTTCCCCATATTTTCTTTCTTCTTTTTAAAAAAAATTTAGCTGCTGTCTACATGCATTTTATTTTGCAATGAACTACAATTAAAGTCTAGTTTTATGTGATTTCATTTAAAAATAAATTTATTCAGTTTAACTCTAATCGTTAACATAGCAGCAGCAGTAGCAGTCATTTACCATATTACACAGGGACTAGCAATTCACATTTTACTAAAAGGGCTGTGAGGAAAATGTGCCTTTGTTTTCTGTACAAAGACTAGACTGTAGTTAAATTGGTTCTGAAACTATACTATGTGTCAATTTAAGAAAAACCTCAAAGAATCGTTCTGTGGAGCCAGGTTAGTATGTGAGAACCATATTGCAACCAATTTTAGTTATAAAGTTTTAGAATATTTGGAACCAGGGTCTGCTCTTTTGAACTATAGAATTAAGAAGAACTTGCTTGGTGTTTATATTCGAAGAAAAACTTTTCTAAAATAAAGCTAGTAGAGGTATTTTCTTTGGAATGAAACAAACTATAACAGAATTCATAAATGTTCAGAAAGAAGCTTTGCCTCTCTAGTTTGGGAAACATTCAGTAATGGAAATGCATAGGTCATGCCAAATGGCACATTGTAAAACACAGGCTTTCATTTTCACCCTCAGATCCTGAAAGAAAGCTTTCTATCAAATCCCCTTTTGGTTTTGTTTTTCCCCTTTGTTAGGCTGATTTTGTGAAGATTGCTCACCCTGAGCCGGCATTCAGAGAGGCCGCGGAGGAAGCCTGTAGAAGTATTGGCACCATGGTAGAAAAGTATGTGCAGTCCCCTCCCTTCCAGTGCTGGGTGACAGAGTTTCATGGGCTCGTGCTTCAGGTGGTTTTGTTCATAGCTCTTGTCCCTGCCCAAAAGGGCAGGAGGGGTGTGTGTGTTCCCTGGGCAGCTGCACCGGGTAGCAGGCAGGGCTCTGGGGCAGGCACTGGCTCCCTCTCAGCACGTATCTCTTCTCAGTTAGTTTCCTTGTCTGCAAATGGGGTGATCAAGTTATCTGCTTCTTAGGGTTGTGAGGGTTAAATGAGGTAAATGTAAAGGGTTTATAATGGTGTCAAGCACATGGCAAACACCCAGTATCCTTACTGTCACTGTTTACGTGGAATAAGGGTTTTTTAGTGTCTTAGTGGCAAGATGGAGTTTCTAGCTTATGATTAAATTGCTGCTGCACTGATGGATGGCTGTGGGCCACAGGGCGAGATTCCAAAATTATATACAAACAGTGCCTTGAAGTTCCTGTTGGGATTGAGGGGTCTAGGGAGACCATAAAACTCTCTGGGAGGGCCAAGGTAGGCTGCAGGCTGAGGCTATGGTGAAGTGAATTATTTTAGAGTGATTCTGAGGTTTTTAAGCCATTTATGAGAGCTCCAAAGTGCTTGTTGAAATAACTTCATGGGATGGCCGGTTAGCTCAGCTGGTTAGAGTGCAGTGTTGTAACACCAAGGTCAAGAGCTTGGATCCTCATACAAGCCAGCCACCAAAATAATAATAATAATAATAACAACAACAACAGTAATAACTTAATGGTGGACAGTCCTATATTCGAAAGCACTTAGGTGCATGACACCATGCCACACACTGTGTAAAGCTAGGGAGAGCCTAGGGCTCACCTGGAGTGAAAAATGGGGCCAGACAACGTTGTAAGATTGTTTTACAAACCAGAAGTTGCAGAGGAGGAGGGTGTGTCTTCTCTAGTTAGACAAGGTGTCCTGGAAGACCTGACATGTGCAGCTGCTGCTTTTGCTCCGGTTGAGCAGCACGTACCCTCTTTGGTACAATAAACGTGGCTTCTCTTGTAGCCACTGGAAATCAACTCACCGAATGGGATAAAGCTGGTCCCTGGAAAGTCCAGACACTGGGCATGCCGAAGGGGCTGGAACCGGGCCTCCTTTTGGAGAAGGAGCATTGTCTACGGGAGAAAGGCCTCAAGAAAGGGGTCCGAGTGCCAGGCTGCCTGCCCAAGGCACGGAATTGACGTGCAGTCTGGTCTGATATGTTAACTTAGTGAGAGGACAGTGAGGGACCGTAATTGGTGGTGAAGTGGTGTCAAGAGTGGCTACCCGTGATCCTCAGTCTACCGTGGACAGTGGTTCAGTCGTTGAGTATCTGTAGAGCTTTGCTTTCTGCTTTCTCTAAGCACTGTGACTCATTTTCTCCCTCAGTTCAACTGAATCATATCTTAACTTCCTTCTTCACTTGATGTTTGAAAAATCAGGATGATTTTAAGTGTACATGTAGAATTGATATTTTCCGGTAGCAGGAAAAAAATTCTAAAATTAGGTCTAGTTGTTTAGAATTAATGCCAAATATAGACTAAAGTATAGACCATCTCATGATCTTCCAACGTAAAACATAGTGTGGGAGATCTGCTGAAGCGGGTATAGTGCAGGCCACCTCTAAACTGCTGTCCTTTTGACAGAGTGGCTCTGGCACCTGCAGTGACTTTCTCCCTGACCTCTGGTGTCCATGGCTGCGGGCAGGAGATGAGAAGGGGAGCCTGACCCTTCCTGTCGAATGATTTTTGATTGGCAGTGACTGCCTCAGTTCCCTTGATGTTTGGGAAGGTCCATGAGAACCAGGCAACAGAAACCCTCCTTGATTTATATAAAACTTGAGTTTTTTTGATTATGAACTGAATGGGAAACTGGACCATCCTTGATCCATGAGTCGGAATCGGTGGATGATTCTTATAACCTTGTCACACTCTGAGGACCTAGCTCATTATTTAGCCCCGAGAGTGCCAGGGATTGTTGGCATCCAGGGAAAAAGGACTGAGGCGTGACAGTGGTAGCATGGATGGGTTGAGACAGTGCTTGGTGGTGCATCTTTGCTCGCCAGCTTTGGCTAAGGACCGGCCTGTACGACCGCCTAACAATGGCTGTGGCTCTGGCTCATTAGTGGGGGGGGCGGGATATGTACTGTACACATGCGATCTCATTTAATCCTCACAGCCACCTGAGGTCTAAATAACCTGCCCAAAGTCACAGAACAGTGGTAGGGCCGGTCTTGCATCCTGGGTATGTGGCTCTGAAGCCTGTGTCCTGAGCTCTCCCTTATGGCATGGGCCTGCCCACATGAGCCCAGGTAGCCCATGTTCTGGGGTGCCCAGGTCAGGATTGGAAAACGTTTGTGTTTATTCATCCTCCTGCCCATCCTCACTCTTTTCCTTTAATTAAAAAAACAGTGGCTGTCTGTGTATTGCTCACGTGAGCTGGTTCTCACTCCGATCACCAGCCACCACCTTCCTCCCCTGCCCTCTTTCCTGTCTTCTCTTTCTGCCCAGCTGCTGACTGTGGCTTTACATTTATCCTTTACCTTCCAGAACAGTTAGTACCACAGCACTTTGCCCAGCACACCGCCCATCCCCATACTGGATAGCTCAGTTCCTAAGTATGGTTGTGCTGTCCTGGTCCAAATGAAGAAACTAAAAACTACCCCAAACTTTTGGCCTCTGGGCATGTGTCTGGTATGATTTGACACCGTTCTTTTGATGTAAAGTTAAAAATAAAATATTAGAAAATCGTTTAATTTTTTTTTTCATTTGTCATTTTTCTAGGTTGAACACAAATGTGGAATTATATCAAAGTTTACAGAAGTTACTAGCTGATAAAAAACTTGTGGATTCCCTTGATCCAGAAACCAGGTACTCACTCGTTCCTTTGCATTTGTTATGCATTTGTCATTTTTCTAGGTTGAACACAAATGTGGAATTATATCAAAGTTTACAGAAGTTACTAGCTGATAACAAACTTGTGGATTCCCTTGATCCAGAAACCAGGTACTCACTCGTTCCTTTGCATTTGTTATGTCTATGACTTTAGAGGTGAGGTTGGAAGACTTCGCCTAGGCCTCAGGCCCCGCAGTCCCCTCTGTCTGGAATGTTCCTCCTCCGCAGGTTTCTCCGTGTCCCCTGCACCTTCTCTTTCTAGGACTCCACTCAAATGGTGTCTCTTCCAAGATCTTCATACTAGGTCAGCCTCCATCCTCTACCCTGCTTTAATTTTCTTCATAGCTCAATCACTTCCAACATGATCTTAGCTGTTTGTTTATTTGTTTATCATCCCTCTCACTAGACTGCAAGCGCCTCGAAGGCAGGGACTTTTCTGTTTCGTTCACTCCTGCATCCTCTGCACCTACAATGTTCATGGCATGTAGTAGTGCTAACCCAGTGAATGAATTCCTATAAGCAGTTGTTAATTACACTTAGCTTTATGCTTACAGTTCCATAATACTATCAGAAGATATAATCAAATTGATTTTATTTACTGGGTGGATGTCAGATTATTTGCTTTGGTTCATTAGATAACATTTATGAATCTGGATTGAAAGGCTTAATTTCTAAGTCAGTACATAAGAGTATTTGATATAAGACCTTAGATATATTATTTCTTTGCTCATATTTATTTATTTATAAAATAAGTATAGTTTGTCATTAACTCGCCTATAATATTTGTGTTGTAACACAAAGATTAATTTTTTTCTCACTCATTTATACCTTCTTCTCTGCTTTTTATTTGTGGGACACTTACTTCCTTTGACTACTTAATTCTCTCTTCTCCTCCTTTTCTTTTTTCATATGTTGCTTATGACCTCAACTGAAGCCCTATTCTACAGGGACTAGTTGATAACATAATCTTGCTATTAATCTAATATATGAGAACCATGCTTTGTGAGTCGCACAGTGAGGCTGTCTTTGAAGCATTATTTTTACCTGACTGGCAGGTACGCAGGTACCTGGTCTTGTTTCATTTCATTGGTGCTGATGCTCAGGATACTAGTAAAGCTAGTGGTATCATCAGAACAGTTTGTTTTGTTATAATTTTAGGCTTGAGTGTTATATATTTCCTTCATTAGCAAAGCAGGTAAAAGTCGAATGCCTATTAATTGTGCCAGATTTCTACTCGGTTAATACTGACTTTAAGTAACAACACTGAAAAATGTTAAAAATAAGAAAGTTATTCATAATATGACTTTAGTAAAGGTTGATGTTTCCATGCTTATGCATAAAAATTGAGTTTGAAGTAATAATCATTGAAATATCACTGCACTTGTACATATCAAGAGTGTTGGCTAGTACCCAGAAAGAACGGTCTTAGAACCTTGCATACGGGACAGTATAAGACAGTGGCTGAGACATAGAATTGTAGACTTAATAAAGTATCTTGTCATGATAAGTTAATGTGTAGAAGGAATAATTAAACTGAGAAGCTCATCATCTTATTCTTAGATGTATTCCTTGAAATACTAGTTCTACGAGATATTTAGAAATTTCCTCATAAGGGTCCCATTGGTCAATAAGTTTGGAAATCTGACATATTAAAGTATTTTCCCCTCTTGGGGAGTTTTAGTAGTTTAGAGTCTCTGAGAACCCTGGTCATAAAGAAATCTATTTAACTTGGGATTTTCCAGAATCATTAAAAGCTTTCTTGTATGCAAAGAATGTAACAAGTCACCCTCTCTCAGAAAATATAATGGGGGGAAAATCCCAGTCCCCAGAGCACCAAAAGCTGTACTACCCCTTGGAGTAAGCTCAGGGAAGTGGAGAGCATAGAACTTAAACGCACACACACACTTCTAGGAAGGTAAAAGGTGACTGAAATGGAGAAACTTTAAGAAAGAAGAAAACTCCATCGTGTTTTCTACTGGTCTGTAACTTTAATAATATTCAATCTATATCTAAAGAAAAATTTTTTTGTTCTTACTTCAAATGATTTTGAAGTCATAGAGAATAATTATACCAGGATAGGTAGGAATTACCTGGTAAAGAAAGTACTAAAAAAGAGCTTGTACCAGATATTAAAAGGTATAGACATACTGTATTTAAAAGAGCATTCATTATACTTATGCTGGCATAGTCAATTAGATTAATGAAAGAATAGAGGAATTTCAGACACAGGTATATGTAGGACTGAATTTAGTATGTGATAGAAGCATCATTTCACATCGGTAGGGTTTCAGTAAATGATCTTAGGCCAATGGATAACCATTTTGCAGGGGGAAAGTAGGATGATTAAAGGTTTAAAAATTTTTTTTAAAGAAATCATGAAACTTGATAGTCTTGGGATGTGGAAGGTCTTTTTTTTTTTTTTTTTTTTTTT
>NW_007728540.1:212405-243026 GCF_000696425.1 Galeopterus variegatus | reverse complement strand
TACGGGCGCGACACCGAGGGTTGCGATCCTGTTGCCGGTCCCCAGTGCGGGCACAACACCGAGGGTTGCGGTCCCATTGCCGGTCCCCGGTACGGGCGCGACACCGAGGGTTGCGATCCTGTTGCCGGTCCCCAGTACGGGCGCGACACCGAGGGTTGCGATCCCATTACCGGTCAGTAAAAAAGACAAAAAGGAAAAAAAAAAAGTACTTCTTAGAATTTCTATGAGGTTTAAATGAAATAATTCACGTAAGTGCTTTCATCACTCTATGAGTGGGACCTACCACCATCAAAGAAAGATGGAATAGAGCAAAGAGCCCTTCAGTTGACGAAGTTGAGATAGAATAGTGTTCATGGTTCAGGATAGTGGGTCCTCTCTAGTTAAGTGTAAATCTTTGTAGGAGACAGTTTGGTAATATGTTATTAATGTGCATACTTTTTGATCAATTTAATTTCTTGCAATGTGTCCTAAGGAAACAAACAAGCATGAAAAGATATATGTGACAAGGATTTTTATCATAGCATGGTTTATGGGAGTGGAAAATGAAACCATTTTTAGACCATATAATAGAACACAATAGAAACATTGAAAGTCATGTTTTTGAAGAACACATTGTCTATCACAAACGTGATAGAATTTTACAAGAAAAATCAAGATACAAAAGTATATTACATAGTTGGGTCATAATTATTCTATTTGAAGTATTATAAGATATTGAAAGGAGATTGGAAGGAAATACAAGAGTTTTAATAGTGGTCACTTTGGTGCAATTAGCGATTTTCATTTTTTCATACGTTTCTATAGTAAAGTTATGTTATACAATAAACCTACATTGTATAATACTATAAACTTATATGATGAATTCCTATCCCCAACTTCTCAACCTTTGCTACCTTTCTTTTCTCTTATTAAAACAAATAGAGGGCCAGCCTGGTGGTGCACTCGGTAGAGTGTGGCCCTTGGGAGAGTGGTGGCGCTTCCACCGAGGGTTCGGATCCCATATGGAGACCGGTCCACTCACTGGTTGAGCACGGTGCGGGCGCGACACCGAGGGTTGCGATCCCGTTACCGGTCATGAAAAAAGACAAAAAAAGGAAAAAAAAAAAAAATAGAAAATGTCTCTTCTTGAAAAGATGGTAGTATGTTTTTTAGGCTGACTGTTTAGAAAGGGAGCCCAATGTGAGGTGGAGATGATGAGGACAGTTTAGGATCTTGAGTGCAGCACTTTGCATTATTTCAGAAAGAAGATAAATGGCTAAATTATTAATGTGGGCTATTGAATTTTCAGAATTTCAGAACTTTCTGTTTATGTAAAGCATATTCGACACAATAATCAGGAAGATAAATATATCCGTTTTGAAAAGTCAAGGAAAGCCGGAAGAGTAGATCAAATGTTTGGTTAACTTACCTCCAGAAAAAAAGTAGTTTTTAAAAAAAAATGTTGACAGAAAAAGGTGTTACACTTGAGGTTTGTTCCAAGCGTGAAGCAGGATTAAAAAGAGAGAAAACAATCCTCATTAGCCTGGAAAGTGAGCTTCCGGCACAGCATCAAAGAATCTAATCTTCTAAATAGCTGTTCCTATAGCTGGAAAAAAACCTGCAAATCTTATATGGAGGGCCTTTGAAAAATTGTCCAAGTACGAAAACTGTTTTTATGTTTTTAATTATCAGGATTTGGATGGAGTTGAAAAAAATAATCATGATGGTGGCTTTCACAGGTTGTACTCTCTGAATAAGGGAAGAAGCTTTTACGTGAAAAGCTAATAGTAATTGTTAGCTAGGCGTTTTGCCTATTCGGAGATATTAATAAACTCCTAGTTTAAAACAAACAAATTGTTTCTGTGCGTGTAGTTGCATGTGTGTGTTGAAATAACTTTTGGCAGTAAGGTTCAAAAAGGCTAATTTACGTAAGGAAAAAAACTGATTTTGGTTAGTAATTTTTATTACCGTTGTAACCTGCAGCTCATTTTATTTATAGGCGAGTGGCTGAACTATTTATGTTTGATTTTGAAATCAGTGGAATCCATCTAGACAAAGAAAAGGTAAATCTTTCCCCTTTTTTGTTACTTTGTCTTACACTTTATTATTTTATTTTATATTTTTATAAAACAAATATTTGTTCAAAAACAAATGTTTATTTATTATTATTATTTTTTAATTTTAATGATTATGCATACTCACGGGGTACAAAGCTGACCGTCACCACCCGTGCCCAGGATGTGATGATCAGATCAATGATATTAGGAGTCTGTTACCACAAATGCAAATTATTGTCCATGACCACCATCCAATAAATTCCCGACCTCTCCCTCTCCAAGTCCAACACACCACTGTGGTCTTTCTATCCTTCCTTCTCGTTTAGCTCCCACTTATGACTGAGGACATGTGGTATTTTTCCTTCTGTGCCTGGCTTGTTTCACTCAACATAAGTTTTTCTAAGCTTATCGATGTTGCTGCAAATGGCAGAATTCCATTCTTTTTTATGGCAGAGTGGTATTCCATGGCGTATATATACCACATTTTTCTTTTTTTTAATTAATTTTTTATTATAACAAAGTTGATTGTATGTGTCTGTGGGGTACAGAGTTGAACATCAATACTTGTGTACAATATGTGATGCTCAAATCAGAATAATTATTATATTCAATAATATACAATATCATTGCTATTTGTCGTAGTATTCCATGGTGTATATATACATTTTTCTTTCTAGTCATCTATCAGTGGACATTTAGGTTGCTTTCATATCTTGGCTATTGCAAATAGAGCTGCAATGAACACGGGAGTACAGGTATCCCTTCAACATGATGATTTCCATTCCTTTGGTTATATACATAGAAGTGGGATTGCTGGATCATATGGAAGATCTATCTGTAGTTGTTTGAGAACCTCCATACTGTTTTCCATAGTGGTTGTACTAATGTACAGTCTCACCAACAGTGCAGGAGCATTGCCTTCTCTCCACATCCTCTCCAGCATTTGTTATTCTCATTCTTTTTGATTATAGCCAGTCTAACTGGGATGAGGTGGTACCTCAATGTGATTTCAATTTGCATTTCCCTGATGCTAAGTGATGTTGAGTGTTTTTTAAGTGCCTGTTGGCCATTTATATGTCTTTCTTAAAAAAATATCTATTCAGCTCCTTTGCCCATTTTTTAATTGGGTTGTTTTTTTACTGAATAGTTGCTTGAGTTCCTTTTATGTACTGGGTATTAATCCCTTGTCAGATGTATAGTTTCCAAATATTTTCTCCCATTCATTTCACTCTGTTGATTGTTTCTTTTGCAGTGCAGAAGCTCTTTTGTTTGATATAACCCCATTTATTTATTTTTTCTTTTGTTGCTTGTGCTTTGGGGCTCTTATTCATAAAGTCTTTGCCCAGCCCTACTTCCTGAAGTGTTTCCCTTGTGTTTTCCCTTAATAGTTTTACAGTTTCGGGTCTTCTACTTAAATCTTTAATCCATTTTGAGTTGATTTTAGTGTATGGTGAGTGGTGCAGGTCTAGTTTCATTCTTCTGCATATGGATATCTAATTTTCCTAGCACCATTTGTTGAAGAAGCATCCTTTTCCTAAATGTATGTTTTTGTTGCCTTTGTCAAATATCAGTTGGCTGTAAGTCTGTGGATTGATTTCTGGGTTCTCCATTCTGTTCCACTTGTCAGAGTATCTATTTTTATGCCACCAACCATGCTGTTTTGATTAGTATAGCTTTGTAGTATAATTTGAAGTCAGGCAGCGTTATGCCTCTAGCTTTTATTTATTTATTTTTTTGCTCAGGATTGCTTTGGCCGTTCAGGGTCTTTTGTTGTTCCATATGACTGTTAGTATTGTTTTTCTATTTCTGTGAAGAATGTCATTGGTATTTTGATGGGGATTGCATTGAATCTCTGGATTGCTTTGGATAGTATGGACATTTTCATGATGTTAATTCTTCCAAACCAAGAGAATGGAATATCTTTCCATCCCTGTGTCATCTTTAATTTCTTTCAGTAGTGAATTGTAGTTTTTATTGTAGGGATCTTTCACCACTTTGGTTAAATTGATTCCTGGGTATTTTATCTTTTGGGTGGCTATTGTAAATGGACTTACTTTCTTGATTCCTCTTTCTGTTAGTTCATTATTGGAGAATATAAATGCAAGTGATTTTTGGGCATTGATTTTGTTTCCTGCAACCTTACTGAAATTATTAATCAGCTCCAAGTTTTTTTGATAGTCTTTAGGTTTTTCTATGTATAAGATCATGTCATCTGCAAATAGGGACAGTTTGACTTCATCTTTTCCAGTCTGGGTGCCCTTTATTTCTCTTTCTTGCCTGATTACTCTGGCTAGTACCTCCAGTACTGTGTTAAATAGAAGTGGTGGGAGTGGACATACTTGTCTTGTTCCTGTTCTTAAGGGAAGAGCCTTCAATTTTTCCCTATTCAGGAAGATATTAGCAGTGGGCTTGTCATAGATGGCTTTTATTGTGTTGAGATACTTTCTTTCTATACCTAATTAGCTGAGAGTCTTTATTATGAAGGGATGTTGAATTTTGCTTTTTCTGCATCTATTGAGATAATCATATGGTTTTTGTCCTTGATTTTGTTGATGTGGTGTATCACATTTATTGACTTGCATATATATATATATATATATATATATATACTCAAAGCCAGAGCAGAGGAAACAGTCAGCTGGAATTTAAGGGACTGACAGGGACCTCACAATCTCCCCCTATCCCTTTTAAGGCCCATCAACCATACTCTCTGAGTTTGCGCTCTGAATTCAGCATCAATTGCAGAGCTTTTGAAAATTTTTTTCTTTTGCCCCAGAAAAAAAAGATTTTTTTTTTTTTTTTGTCTTTCCGTGTCCGGCAACGGATCGCAACCCTCAGTGTTGCCCCCGTACCGGACCAGGGACCGGCAACGGGATCGCAACCCTTGGCGTTGCTCCCGCGCCTCGCTCAGCCAGTGAGTGGGAACCGGTCTGTACGTGGGATCTGAACCCTCGGGCGGGAGCGCCGCCGCGCTTCCCAAGCGGCGCACTATCCAGTGCGCCACCGGGCCGGCCCATTGACTTGCATATATTGAACCATCCTTGCATCTCTGGGATAAATCCCACTTGATCATGGTGTATGTTTTTGATGTGTTCCTGTATTCCAATTGCTAGTATTTTATTGAGGTTTTTTATGTCTATGTTCATCAAAGATATTGGTCTGTAATTTTCTTTTTCTGTTGTGTCTGTCCAGTTTTGGTATCAAGGAGATGCTGGCCTGATAGAATGAGTTTGGGAGCATGGCCTTTGTTTCAGTTTTTTGGAATAGTTTGAAGAAAATTGGTATTAAATCCTCTTTAAAGGCTTGGTAGAATTCAGCATAAAGCCATCCAGTCCTGGGCTTCTTTTTGTTGGGAGAGTGCTGATCACTACTACAATTTCATTGCTTGTTACTGGTTTTCTTTCTGTTTCTATTTTATTTTGGTTAAGTCTTGGTAGTTTGTATGTGTCCAGACATTTATCCATTTCCTCCAGGTTTTCAAATTGTTTGGCATATAGTTGTTTGTAATAGTCTCTAATAACTTTTTGTATTTCTGTGGTATTGGTTATAATGTCTCCTTTTTCATTTCTGGTTTTTATAATTTGGGTCTTCTCTCTTCTTTTTTAGTTAACATAACTAATGCTTTGTCTATTTTGTTTATCTTCTCAGAAAACCAGTTTTTTGTTAGATTCATCTTTTGTATTGTTTTTTGGGTCTCTATATCATTTAGTTCTGCTCTAATCTTAATTACTTTTTTCTGTGTACTAACTTTGGGATTGTATTGTTCTTGTTTTTCTATTTTTTTTTATGTGTAGAGTTAGGTTGTTTACTTGAAGTCTTTCTGTTTTTTTGATGTAGGCATTTATTGCTATAAACTTCCCTCTTGGTATTTTTTTGCAGTATCCCACAGGTTTTGATATGATGTGTCTTTATTTTTGTTGTTTTCTAGAAATTTTTTGATTTCCTCTTTAATTTCTTCTTGGATCCATACGTCATTCAGGAGCCTATTGTTTAATTTCCATGTATTTGCATAGAGTCCTGAGTTTCACTTGTTATTAATTTCTAGTTTTAATCCATTATAGTCTGAAAAGACAGTTGAAACCATTTTGATTTTTGTAGTTATTGAGACTTGATTTGTTACCAAATATGTGGTCTATCTTGGAGAATATTTTGTGTGCTGATGAGAAGAATGTATATTCGGTAGTAGTTGGATAAAATGCTGTATAGATGTCTGCCAGGTCCAATTGGTCTAAAGTGTAGTTTTAAATCCCATGTTTTGACTTTGGATCAAGATGGCAGAATAGACAGTACCCAGTGTCACCCTCTCCCACAGTCAACCAATTTACAACTATTAAAAAGCAATGACTTCCAAGCTGGGGCTACTAGAGCTCAGGAGAGGAGGAGGAGGAGATCTATGGAGTGCATGAAGGCAGGAAAAGCCACAATGAGAGAAAGAAAGGACTGCTCCAGCCGTTTTGCGCCTCGACCACTTCAAGGCTGACCCTGGTGAGAACATGGAGCAGGAACTGGCAAAAGCCTCTGTCGTGCCCTTTGTATGAAATTGCTTGGAGGCTTCAGGGGAGAAGAGGGTCTTGGTGGCCCCCAGTCCAGCAAGACCACTGACAGTGTTCCTATGTATGCACATAGGAGCAAGGGGCCACAGACAGCTGAAAAAAGGAGGCATTCAGAGGCCAGTGAGTCACCACAAGGGACTGGCACATGTCCAGTTGCATGACAAGTCTTTGGAGCATGGGTGGTAGGGGAGACTGGCCCTCCAGGGCAACACTGAGGCACAGCAAGGACTGATCTGTTCTCCAATCAGCACAGGCTCCTCAGTGGAGACTGGTCAGGAATATCGATCTGCAGGGGGTGCAGTTTGATGAAAAGACTCAGGCCCAGACCAGAGTTTCCACACAACCAGGTGTACCAGATCTCATAAAACCCAGAAGTGCTTACAAGGTCAACAATTAAACCCTGAACTGCACAAAAAACCTTCCCCAGAGAATCAGCAGCAAAGCAGCAGTTTAGCTCAACTACAGGGCTCAAGTGCTGATCCCCACAGGAAGTTCTCCCATTTTAGAAGTAAGCAAAGGATAACAAATTAGTTCCGGTGCAGAGTTTAAATGGTGGGAATAGCAAATAATCCAACACAGAACTGAAAGAAAAAACATAATACCCACACATCAGAGAAAAAGTTCTGATATTAAGCAGTAAAGGTCTAACACCACCAAAGAACACCTGTAATACCTAGAAGGACTGGAAGCCCCCAGGCTCCCAAGCCAGAGCAGTGTTGGGCCAAGGGCCTCAGCCACGCCCCCTGACATCCGCATGCAGCCCATCTACAACCACTGAGCTGCTGCCTGAAGTGACCTGCTCCTGAACCGGGGCAGTGAGGGGCCAAGGACCTCAACTATGCCCCCCAACATCTGCATCCAGCTTAGCCATGACTACTGAGCTGCCACCAGAAATGTTCTGAGTTCCTGAGCTGGGGCAGTGGAGGGCTGAGGGCCTCAGCCATGCCCCCTTGGCATCCACATGCACCCCAGCCTTGACTGAGCTGCCATTGAAGTCCCTGGGCTCCCCTGCTGGAATGAGGGGGGTGCCACAGGCCTTGACCACGCCCCTCCTACCTCTTCCTCCTGCCCTGTGTCCCTTCCCTTTCCCCCCTCTTCCTGCCTCCCAACTGCTCCACGACAATATCTTAGAATGGAAAGAAATAATAATAATAAATAAATTTAAAAAATCTTTTCAATGACCTCCTCAAACTTTCAGAATAAAAAAAATAAAATAAATCCTGTGTTTCTCTGTTGATTTGTTTTTAGATGATGTATCCAGTGATGAGAGAGGGGTGTTCAGGTCCCCCACTATTATTGTACTGGGGTCTCTTTCGTTAGGTGTTTGCTTTCTATATCTTGTTGCTCCAGTATTGGGTGTATATATATTTATGATTATTTTGTCTTCTTGCTGGATAGGTCCTGTATTAGTCTGTTTTTGTGTTGCTATAACAACACCTGGGACTGGGTAATTTATAAAGTACAGAGGTTTATTTGGCTCACGATTCTGGGACAGCTGCATGTGGCATGGGCCTCAGGCTGCTTCTTCTCATGGTGGAAAGTGGCAGCAGCCGACGGGTACAAGCAGATCACATGGTGAGAGGAAGCAAGAGAGAGAGAGAAGGTGCCAGGGTCTTTTAAACAACCAGCTCTCATGTGAACTGATAGAGCAAGAACTCACTCACTACCCGCCCCCCACCACCGCGAGGTAGAGCATTAATCTATTCATGAGGGATCCACCCCCATGACTCAAACAGCTCCAAATACTGCCACATTGGGGATCAGATTTCCACATGAGCTTTGATAGGGACAACATGTCCAAATGCTATCAGATCCCTTTGTCATTATATAGTGGCCTTCTTTTCTCTTTTTATCATTTTTGGTTTAATGTCTATTTTATCTGATACAAGAATAGCTACTCCTGCTCATTTTTGGTTTCCATTTGTGTGGTATATCTTTTTTCATTCCTTCACTGTTAGTCCATGTGTGTCTTTGCTGGTGAGATGAGTCTCTTGAAGACAGCATATAGTTGGGTCTTGCTTTTTGATCCTGTCCATCAGTCTATGTGTTTTGAGTGGGGAGTTTAATTCTATTTACATTTAGGGTTGTTATTGAAAGGTATTGTCTTATTCCTGGTATATTATGGCTTTTTGTTTAGATGTTTTAAGTATCGTTTGTTACTTCTCCTTTGATTATTGGTCCTCCCTGTTGGTGGGTGTTTTTTTTTTTTTTTTAAAGATGACCAGTAAGGGGATCCCAACCCTTGACTTGGTGTTGTCAGCACCACGCTCACCCAGTGAGCCAACTGGCCATCCTTATATGGGATCCGAACCTGTGGCCTTGGTGTTAACAGCACCACACTCTCCCGAGTGAGCCATGGGCTGGCCCGGGGTGGGTTTTTTTTGAGGTGGTAAGATTTAGTTTCTTTTATCTTTCTCCTTTGCATTTGTGTTTTACAACTGGGTTTTGTTCTTACTTGTGTATTTGTAGTAGTGAGTATTATTTTTCAGATTCCAGATGCAGGACTCCCTTGAGAATTTCTTGCAGGGCTGGTCGTGTGGTGGTGNTATTATGGCTTTTTGTTTAGATGTTTTAAGTATCGTTTGTTACTTCTCCTTTGATTATTGGTTCTCCCTGTTGGTGGGTCTTTTTTTTTTTTTTAAAAGATGACCAGTAAGGGGATCCCAACCCTTGACTTGGTGTTGTCAGCACCACGCTCACCCAGTGAGCCAACTGGCCATCCTTATATGGGATCCGAACCTGTGGCCTTGGTGTTAACAGCACCACACTCTCCCGAGTGAGCCATGGGCTGGCCCGGGGTGGGTTTTTTTTGAGGTGGTAAGATTTAGTTTCTTTTATCTTTCTCCTTTGCATTTGTGTTTTACAACTGGGTTTTGTTCTTACTTGTGTATTTGTAGTAGTGAGTATTATTTTTCAGATTCCAGATGCAGGACTCCCTTGAGAATTTCATGCAGGGCTGGTCGTGTGGTGGTGAACTCCTGCAATTTTTGTTTGTCTGGGAAATACACTATTTCTCCCTCATTTCTGAAGGATAGCCTTGCTGGGTATAGTATTCTTGGCTGGAAGTTTTTTTCTTTTACTATTTTGGATATTTCATCCCATTTTCTTCTCACCCATTGAGTTTCAGTTGAGAAGTCTGCTGTTAGTCTGATGGGGGCTCCCTTATCAGTGACTTGATGCTTTTCCCTTGCTGCTTTTAGGATTCTCTCTTTGTCTTTTGAGTTTTGCCAGTTTGACTATATTGTATCTCAGAGAGAATCTTTTTTTTTTTAAGTGGTAAGGGGATCGCAACCCTCGGCTTGGTGTCGTCTGCACCACGCTCAGCCAGTGAGCGCACTGGCCATCCCTATGTAGGATCTGAACCCGTGGCCTCGGCACTGCCAGCGCTGCACTCTCCCAAGTAAGCCACGGGACTGGCCCAAGTAATGTGGTTTGTTATATAAGCAAAGTCAACTCTTGGAGCTTAATTAAAGCAGGGCCAACTCTAGGCAGCACTCTGACTTGGCCAAGTTGTCCTTGAGGCCCTTGGCCTCGGTGCTAACAGTACCACACTCATCTGAGTGAGCCACAGGGCCGGCCCAGAGGATCTTTTTGAATTGAAACTGTTTGAGGATCTTTGAACTTCTTAGATCTGAAACTCTGTGTATCTCCCTGTACCTGGGAAGTTTTCCATTATTGTTTCATTGAATAGATTTTCAATGCTTTTGCCTTTCCGCTCCACTGATAGAACACCCATGATTTGGATGTTTGTGTGCTTAAGGTTGTCTAGCTCTCTTAGACTTTCTTCATTTTTTAAAATTCTTTTTTCATTTTTTTTGTCTGCCTAAGTTATTTCATGAAGACCACCTTTGAGATCAGAAACTGTTTCTTCTGCTTGTTCTAATCTGCAGCTTAAGCTATCTGTCATGTTTTTTATTTCATTGAATGCATCCTTCAGTTCCAGGAATTCTGTTACATTCTTTTTTAAGGTATTAATCTCTTTGTAAGTTTCCTCCTTCATATCCTGGATATTTTTTCTTGTTTCATTGTATTGTCTTACAGAGTCCTCTCTTATCTCATTGAGTTTCCTTAAGATAGTTACTCAGAATTCCTTTTCAGTCATTTGAAGGGTTTCCTGTTTTGTAGGGTCTGGTACTTGAGAATTACTGAATTCTTTAGTGGTGTTGTATTTTCTGATTTTCTCATATTTCTAGTATCTCTACATTGATTTCTGGTCATTTGGTAGATCTGTTGCTTCTTCTACTACTCTGGTGTTTACTTTGAGGAGAAAGACTTCTTCCTCTTTTTCCAGGCTACTCAAGTGACTCTCCTTGTGTCAGTGAAGTCAGATATGTGGTGAGCTACCTGCATGGTGGTCATGGATGTTACTAAGGCAGTGAGCTGTCCTTGCCATCAGTAGTAGCTGTGGTGGTGGATGTTGTGGACCACCTCTGTGAAAGCTGTATCGAGGCCTTGTGGTGGTGGCACAGGGTCTTGCCTTCTGCGCAGTCAGGGCAGGGGGCTGGGTGGTGGCTGGCCAGGTCTCCTGCCTGCCTGTAGCCTCCCCTGTTGGCAGCGGCACGGGGTCTTGCCTTGTGTGTGGGCTGGGGCCAGGGTCTGGGCAGTGGGCTGGGTGGGTCTCCTGCCTGCCTGCCTGGGGCCCCCCATCAGCGGTGGCATGGGGTCTTGCCTTCTTTCCTTTGTTTTTTGACTCCTCCTGGTTAGCTAACATTTAGTTGGTATCTTTGTTGCTACAGTCCTTACATATTGCTTGAATGTGCATATTATAGAAATACTCATGTCTTTTGTCTATTATGAAGTTCTTCTCTAGTTTATATTTGGATATAGTGCTGTCTGGAAGATGGCCTATCACGCCATGATAATTCAGAAGTAAGAATAACGTGAGGCAGGTGGGGTGTTTTAGATGTTGTGGAATCAGGATGAGATTGGCACTATCAAGGAAGACTGGCATGCATATAGGAAAGCTGATGTCATTGAAGGTTGGAAGTACAGGGAATGTCATCAAGACCTGGACACAAGTGTGTGTATTCATATTTTACACATTTCTGACATATCCACACGCTTTTGTTCAGGAAGCAGTAAGCATAGGTTATGCAATGTTTACACTGGATTGAGAGCCTTATTTGACAGATGTGGAAATAAGACAAAGTGATTTGAGTTCTCCTCCTTAGTCTCCAGGGCTCCTAACACTGGCCACTGTTCTTTGTAGAACATGCCATCCTACGAAGCTAAGGACCTCATTTCAGTAGTAAGCTCAGGGTTGGGAGAATGGGAATGACTTGGTACCACTGCAAGTCTGCCTGCCCCACAGGGTCTCCCCCACTTGCCTGTAATTTAGACTATTATGGTTATGCTTTTTCTTTTAAAAAAGAAAAAAAATATATACATATATATATATGATTCTCCCAATAAATATAATTGAGCCCTTTACCTAAGAACAGAGATTAATTTATCAAATTATCTTGGAAAGTGGAAGGCAGGGTCTTGGTGATGTGTATGACATTCAATAGATAATCGTTCTGGTTGGTGCTAGGTTTGAGTAATGCTGGAGCCACTCACATGTTTGACATGTTTATTTGGCTTTATGGGCTCAGCACAGGATTCCTGGTATGAGCCTGCGGTGGGATGTGCCTTCCCGGCAGCCCGTGAAACTGACGGGCCCACCCGTAAACCCGTATTGTGTAAAGTGATCATGTTTGTCCCTCTCCAGACCAGTTCTTTATTAATACTTCTGTGTAAAACAAAATTATTTGTACCTCTTTCTTGTAACTTCCATGGCTATTCTCGAAGGTGATTCATTAGGACATTATATGAGGAAGACAGTTTACATTTTTTAAGAGAGAGGTCATAAAATAAACCCACCAACATAATCTACTAATCATGAAGGCCTATATTCTTTCCAGATTATATCTTATTTAATTTTTATTTTAAGGTATCATATGAATGTAAAAGGTTTTTTTTTTTTTTTTTGTCTTTTTTCGTGTCCGGCAACGGATTGCAACCCTCAGTGTCGCCCCCGTACCGGACCGGGACCGGCAACGGGATCGCAACCCTCGGTGTTGCTCCCACGCCTCGCTCAGCCAGTGAGCGGGAACCGGTCTGTATGTGGGATCCGAACCCTCGGCGGGAGCGCCACCGCACTCCCAAGCGGCGCACTGTAGCAGTGCGGCGCACTGTAGCAGTGCGCCACCAGGCCAGCCCTGAATGTAAAAGTTTAAAGTTGATGGAAGTGTATTTTTTTAGCAGTCATTTAATAAATGACACAAAAATTTCATAGAATTTTTAGGGAGGTCAGAGTATTGCACATGTAATTGTTATTTCGGAATGATGATATACCTAGCAGGTTGTTGAAGTCAGGGAGTGAACTCAGTTTTTATTTTTCCAGGGATTTTTTCAGGTGGCAAAATCTTTGAAATAATCAATTTTTATCAGATTTTTTTTTTTTTTTCATAGTAAAGGCTTTGGAGAAAATTTTGGAACTATAACATAATTTCCAGATCTCATTCATCTCTTTTGTTATTCCATTGGTTACCATTAGATGGTGATAAATGGCCACATCAGAAACAAAATAGGCAAAAAGATTCTGGGCTGTAAAGACATTGGGGTCTCTGAAAAATTATATTTCCGTAAAGTTTGAATTTTCTGTGTTGAAAAATTTACGTTATTAATATATTCCTAATTTCTTTTGTATCAAGCAAAAATCTACATTTTATATATTTATCTTAAAAAAAATATTAGTGCTGCTTAATCATTTTCTAGGGGTATGGTACAGTTTAGAATCTGCTCTTAACTTTTGATCCCCTTCTCAGAAAGATTTGCATATGCTTTCACTTGAAGCCCATCATGAGCCCAGTCCAGGCGTCTGTCTAGTTTTCTAGTAATGAAAAACTGAAAATTCATCCCCCGTCCTCTTGTAGACCTAATTATGTGGACCATAGTCTATATTTCAACTTAAAACATTTGTGGTGACCCCTTTGGTAATAATAATACACATTTCTTCAGGAGATTGTGTGTAAGTGTGACTTCAGGATAGAATCGACACAGGTGTGCCACACTGTCCCCATCCTCAGCACTGCCTGTCCGAGGGCCTGATGGGGGCGAGACCCAAGTGCCACGTGCCAGGACTCAGAGTAGAAGCCACAGCCCTGCCCTACGGGGCTTCAGTCTGCTGCTGCTCACGGCTTTCCTGCCTTCATTCTATAGCAGCTCAAGTCTGTGCAAGCTCAGAACTTTAAAGTGTGCTTTCCCCCTCCAGATGCCCACTATGCTTCTGTGAAGAGTTGCAGTAGTTACTTTCCTTTTCTTCTGCCATTTAGTCTAGTCTTTTAAGACTGAGTGTATTTTCTAATCTGCCCTCCAAATACTTTTTTTTAATCTAAAAATACCTTTTAAGCACCGTATTGAATAGATCCAGCCAGCCCACAATTCTCTGACTCACTTTGCAAAGGTTTTTTTTGTGGGACAGAGGAGGATTCTTAATGTTGTTAATTTCAAAGATTAGTTATGTAACTTAGACATAAAATGGAACTCTAGAAGTTATGTAAATCTAAAAGCGTAGAAACATTATAAAACCATAGGATAATCTTTTTGTCAGGATATTAAATATCTGTCAAAATAGAATTAATATAATATGTTGTGTTATACATTTATTAAAAACAATACATTCAATGTATTCATTTTATTATTTAATATATTTAATATGTTATTAAAATACAGTTTAGCAACATATATGTTAATTTGCTACCTTTATACATTGCCTGTTAAATTAATTTTGAGATATTAATTTGAAATGCTTTTAAATAACATTTACTCCCCCACATACAGCGTAAAAGAGCAGTGGACCTTAATGTTAAAATTTTGGATTTGAGTAGTACATTTCTTATGGGAACCAACTTTCCCAACAAGATTGAGAAGAATCTCTTACCAGAACACATTCGCCATAACTTTGTATCTGATGGGGATCATATAATAATTGATGGTCTCCATGCAGAAGCACCAGATGACCTGGTATGTATGTTTCATTCTCTTTATTGTTTAGGTCCCGTTTCTGTGTTCCTACTGTTTTAACCCCAAAGTTTAGTGATGATGTAATAATCAAAAATCTTTTAATGTTACTAATCCCTAAAAATTTAACATGTGGGATCTTACTTCCATGTATTCTTTGAAGAATGAAAATGGTTTAATTGCTTGTGTCTCATAAAGAACTCCTCATTTTTATTTATTTATTTTTTTTGTCTTTTTCCGTGTCCGGCAACGGATCGCAACCCTCAGTGTCGCCCCCGTACCGGACCGGGACCGGCAACGGGATCGCAACCCTTAGTGTTGCCCCCGCGCCTCGCTCAGCCAGTGAGCGGGAACCGGTCCGTATGTGGGATCCGAACCCTCGGCAGGAGCGCCGCCGCGCTTCCCAAGCGGCGCACTAGCTCAGTGCGCCACCGGGCCGGCCCAGAACTCCTCATTTTTAAAGTACAGTAAATAACAGCAATGATTGACATTATGGACTACTGAGATTTTTTAACACATGGAGTCTTTACTTCACCTGATTACAGGTGCTTTATGGCATAGAGACACGTGCATTGGCTAAAAGTTTGTCTCACCATACCCCAGAACAGTATCCTAGAGCTCCAGTCAAGTACGCTTTTGTATCCCATACTATTTTATGACTCCGAAAGCTTTATATACCTATGTAGACCATTGCTTTATCTTGAAAGATGCTCATCTGCAGATAAAGTGGTGAGAGTTAGGCTATGTTATTGTTGTCTAGGGCTTTGTGTCATGGTATGTATGTCTTTTACCATTTACTTTTTAAATATAGGTGCGAGAAGCTGCTTATAAAATTTTTCTCTATCCCAATGCTGGTCAGTTGAAATGTTTAGAAGAATTGCTGAGCAACAGAGATCTTCTGGCAAAGTTAGTAGGCTATTCTACATTTTCCCACAGGGCTCTTCAAGGAACAATAGCTAAAAATCCAGGTAAGGCTGTTTATTTAACTTTTAAGGATTAAAACAGGGTTTTCTGATTTTAAACAGCTATAAATTGTGTTCTATTTTTAATACACTCAAAGAACCACTTATTGAGATTTTCCTACATCTTTACATAGGAATGGTTTTTAAACAGAGCTAATATAATTTGGCATACGTTTTGTCCAACCAAGTTATTTTAATTCATGTGCATGTTGAGAGTAAATCCTAAATTTTGATGCTAGTTGAAATTATTTTCATTTTAACTCAACTAGTTTCTGTGTTGAATGTAACCAAATTGTTAGAATTAGGGTTAAGAGGATGAAAGATCAATATTTTTACTGATTTCAAGGTTAAATGTAGGGTAAGTCATATAAAAAATACATAGTCCTGTAAACTTCCTCTTCAGAGAGAAGAGTATGCTTGGGAAGGGATGTGCTTGGTGGTGTGGGGGTGGGAGGGAGTGTCTTTCCTCCAGTTTGCCGTAAACTCAGCCTGTGCTGTGTTCACTGCCTTATGATTCATAATGTCTAAGAGAAAATGTTACACACTAGTCCCTCCTTATCCGCAGGGATATGTTCAAGATCCCCAGCGGGTACCTGAAACCTTGCATAGTACTGAGCCCTATAGATACACTGTTTTTTCTATTTGATAACCAAGGTGGCTCCTAAGTGATAAGAGTGTGATCAGGTGGACAGTGTGGACATGCAGGACAAAGGCATGAGTCACATCCCAGACAAGGAGAGCAGATGGCGGAAGATTTCATCATGCTGCTCAGTTTAAAACATGAATGGATTATTTCTGGTATTTCCCATTTAATACTTTTGGACCTTGGTTGACCATGGATAACTGAAGCCATGGGAGGAGAAACTGCAGATAAGGGGGACTATATACAATAATAATAATATAAGTGTATATAACACGTTTTCTCAGTGGCAGCTATTAAATTACGGTTGTAACTTAGGCAGCGGTAGGGTGGTGGCGATGGTGCAGCTGTTTAGATCCAGGATATGTTTTGAAGGGCGAAGTTATAAGACTTGGCGATGGGTTGAGAGGGAGGAGGAAACAGTGTAATGGATACCCTGGGTTTCTGGTCGTGTGTCTGGGTGGACATGCCATTCACAGATAGAGGGGACTCTGTGGGAGGAGATCAAGCCTTAATTCTCCCCTGTCTGCATTGCTTCCATGTTTATCCCTTCTTTCTCTAGCATGTTCATATCTTCCCCCAAATTCTCTTAAATCCACCCAATCTTATTTCTCACTCTTTCATAAACAGCCATCTCCCTTGACCTGTGAAGGCTGTCTGTTTGCCACGGCACGTCGCACTCATTCCCACCAGGTGCTTTGCTGTGTTGTTCCCACATGGGGACCAGCTCCCCCTCCCAGCCTGTCTATTAAAATCCTTCCCAGTTTTTCAGTGCTTTGCGCAAAACCTACTTCTTTGATGAATTCTGTTAAACTTTTTCACTTTTCCTAGACTCCCTCGTCCTCAAATTCTTTAAGCACTAACAATTTGTTTCAGGAGCCCAGAGGAGCTTCTGGTGGTTTGGTGGTTGCTGGGCTGGGTGCGGAGGTGGGAGGTGTGTGGCTAAGGCCCTCAAGCCCCCCCACCATCTGGGCTCAGGAGTCTGGGGGACTTCCGGCAGCAGCTCGGTGGTCGCTGGGCTGGATGCAGAGGTTGGGGGGCTGTTTCAAGTAATTTAGCCCCTGAATAGATTTTTTCTGTAGTCACAGTTGTCACCAGTTTGATTATAATACTACCATAATTTTATATTTGTTTATTATGTTATTATTATATAAAATAGTAATATTAGAATTTTATTCAGTTCTTACTCTGTCATTTAATTCTTCTACAGCCTTATGAAGTAGGTATTTGAATTCATGTCATAGATAAGGAATCTAAGGTTAGGTTTTATTGCTAAAAAGTGGCAGAACTGAAACCTAAACACATACTCCAGGTATTTTATTTTTTTGGTAGCTGTTATCCTCTTTAATTTCTTTCAACAACGATTTGTAGTTCTTGTTGTAGAGATCTTTCACCTCCTTGGTTAAATTTATTCCTAGGTATTTTAAACACATACTCTAAATTTATAGTTTTTCATAGGTTGCTGGAGACCAGATGCCCTATCTTTTATATCACCTGTATCCTCTATTTTTATTCATGCATTCAACAGTATTTTCTTCGTACCTACTGTATGTCAGATATTATAGGCACTAGAAATAAATCAGTATATAAAGCAGACGGAAATTCCTCTTCTACAGTTTACATTCTTGTGAGGGAAGACAGAAGAACAAAATAAGTGGGTAGGTAAACGGTATATCATTAGTTAGTAGAAGCCGTGGAGGAACTTGGATAGGGAAAGGGTAAGGAATGTGAGCAGGTGGGGGTGGGGGTGCAATTTTAAAGAGTCGTCATGGAGGGCTTGCCGAGAATGTGACGTCTGAGCATAGACTTGACGGAGGTGCGGGAGCGAGTCTTTGGCTCTCTAGGGGAAGAAGTTTCCAAGCAGAGGCATAAGAAGGGGCTGAGGGTGAAGAGAGACCATTTAGAAGCTATTTTTCGTTAATCATGATGAGAAATGATGGCATCTTGACCAGGGCAGTGGCAGTAGAGGCGATAGGACATGATCAGATTCTGGAAATATAGTATATTGAAGAGAGAGCCAAAGTTTTTGGCCTAAGCAACTAGAAAGACAGTGTTAGCTACTCTGTGAAGATGGGGAGGACCAGTAGCTTGGTTTGGTGCAAGTTAAGTTTGAGATTTCAGTTGACGTTCAGGTGGCGATGTTGAGTAGGTGGTGAGATGTATACCTGGAGAGTTCTGAGCTGGAGAGAGAGATTTGAGTCTTTATTAAAGTCACGAGACAAAGTACGTAATAACTTCGTATAGCATACATTATACGAAGTTATACGACACCTCGCTCAGCCAGTGAGTGGGAACCGGTCTGTATGTGGGATCCGAACCCTCGGCGAGAGCGTCGCAGCACTCCCAAGAGGTGCTCGCTCAGCCAGTGAGCGGGAACCGGTCTGTATGTGGGATCCGAACCCTCGGCGAGAGCGTCGCAGCGCTCCCAAGCGGCGCACTGTAGCAGTGCACCACCGGGCCGGCCCTGGGATTTAAAACCTAGTTGAGGAGCCCAGATATAGACATATAAAGATCATAATCTAGGTTAGCATATTTCCAGTGCCAAGTGAACGGTGTAGACAGAAGAGTGCCATGGGGTTTTAGGAGCTGGGGCAGTTGGTCAGATGCTTGTGTGGCTGCTGAAGGTCTCAGGAGGGAGGTGAAAGGTGACAGGCACAGTGAAGGGGTGGTGAGCCTTCAGCAGAGCGGAGCAGGGTGCAGGAAAAGGCAGGCGAGGTGGAGGCGGCATTCACGTGGCAGGTGACTGAGGAAATAACGGCAGTCAGGCGTTCGTTTATTTTCAGGGGGTTTCAAATGCAGTCTTTAATATGAAAGTTTTCCAGGTAGATTAATTGAGATAGATTCCTCACATATAAGGTGACTAGAAAAATAAAATGGGTGAGTGTTAGTAAACATGGTTATTAAGAAATAAGAAGCATACATGAGATTTAGTTGAAAAAAGTTCTGTATGGCAGCTGGTACGATATCCTGAAATAAAATTTCATTTTTTAACTAACCAGTTTGTTTCTGAAATTCCTAATACCATTGAATAGGGCACAGGAGGCAGTGTTTTCAGAATTGGCATATATTAGACTTGTTAAGTAACAACAGTGGCAAAAAAACCCCATGGCTTCTTGGTTTAGATTAACATCCATTTTTCCTTAGCCTTTTATTTCACTTAGAAAGGAAAGAAATTAAAGAGAGGGCAAGAAACTTAAAACCACATAAAAGACCATGTGGAAAATATAAAAACAACGTTGCGGCAGACTAAAATACATACAAAAAGCTCTATACACATGAGTCAGTGGCAAAAAGTGCTAAATTCAAAAATACACATGAAACATTTTCTATTATGGGAAATGGTGGTAATTCTACTACGTTGCCTTTATGGGTTTGTAAACTGTAATGACTATGGCTGAAGTATTTTAATAAGTACTTATAAAATTTTTCTATCGGAACTTAAATTTTTGATGTTTTAATTTTGCTCTGTTTTCTTTCAGTATTGATCCAGAATAGATTATTCTACAGTGGTATATAAAAATAAAAATAGTTACTGAGAAAAAATTGATATTTAAAATTTAAGTTTCAGTGAACTATACTTCTAAACTGTGCTGATTTTTATGAACAAATCAGAGTCTAGCTATCTCTTTAAAACAGAAAAAAATCAGATATGTGTCAGAAACTTATTTTTTTCTCTTACACATATGAACAGATAGCAACACATTAAAATTTTTTCTTCAGCCTTTTATTCTTTTAATTTTGACGTGTTATCTAAGGCTTTGGATTCTTACTGTGCCAATTTGTTTTTCTGATTAAGAGATTATCATCATTTAGAAATGTTTATTATATGTCTAGTATATGTTAGTAACCCTTCTTCCCTTTGAAAATCATCGTCCTAAGGGAGCTGCAGTGTGTAGATTATGATCATCCCGTTATAATTTTAACAGGTTGTGTTCATTTTGTTTTATGTATTTAAAGACGTTTTCTTTTGCATTTCATTTTTAGAGACTGTCATGCAATTTCTTGAGAAACTATCTGACAAACTTTCTGAAAGGTTAGTTTTTACTCTACTACTTAGTTTTTTAGTTATTTGGTTTTTTAAAAAAGACTTGATATATAAAAAATTAAGAGATGACCTGTTAGTGTTGGGTATTGGGTCGGATCTGTGGGCTGTTCGGCAGATCTTCACTAGGAGACGCACTTGAAGGATATAGCTGTCTTCTTCAGGTGCCAATCTTGAAAATTTAGGCAGTCCCCTCTCATGACCCAGTTGTCTTTAGGAACCCATCATTCATGTGTAACTTCAAAATTTTTCAAAAACCTTTTTGAAGCTATTTATTTTAACTTATACCATTAACATTACTAAAAGTTTATTAAGTAGTATTTCTCTTCATTTGGCCTAAATACCTGAGGCTCATGCATGTGGTGATTAATCTGTGTTTTTGATTTTGTGTATTTAAGTGTTTTGCCATGTTTGGCGGTCCCTCGGCTGCACTCCTGCCTTCCCTACTCCACCCCTGCTCAGTCCCTTCGCTCTGGCACTTGCCTTCCCTGGGCCTATTCTTGTGCTCAGCCGAGGGCAGCACGTGGCTGCCTCTAGATACCTAGGATTCCAGGAAGAGGCACGCCATGGTTTGTAAAAGGAGTGATGTTTTTCTTTTCTTTCTTATAAGGCTGTCTAAAATTTTGTTTGCCTTTTCTTGACTACACCAGCACCTTCAATTTTAGCTCCACTTTGTGTTTTGAATTATAAACTCGTGCCTTATGACCCTTTCCTCTCTAGTTTGGATTATGTTTATAAATTCTAAAATTATTTTTTAATAGTCCCAGTGAAACATTGTGTCTTTGATATAGTGAAGAGTGAAGCTTGATTATGCATTTGTTTGAGAATTTATTCTATTTTGCTTTGTTGGTGTAGGGTCGGTATATTCTTCCTACACTTGTATGTAACTATAGATTATATATATATATACTTTTTTGTCCCGGCAACGGGATCGCAACCCTCGGCGCTGCGCCCGCACCTCGCTCAGCCAGTGAGCGGGAACCGGTCTGTATGTGGGATCCGAACCCTCGGCGGGAGCGCCGCCATGCTCCCAAGCAGCGCACTGTAGCAGTGCGCCACTGGGCCGGCCCTATAGATTATATTTTGAGCAAGCATACCTTCATAATTTTATAGTTATATATAGGAGTTCATTCTAACAGCCACGTCATATCCTACAAATATTAAGTGTCTACTTAATTATTGCCCAGCTAGAGTTTTTCTGTAGTAGAAAAATTATGTCTGGTAATCTTAAATATAATCTATGTTAATATTCTTTTATAGAAAGCAGTTTGTTTATTCTGATGTTTTTAAGGTATAGCAAAAAAGTAATAATTTAAGGTTTGCTGATTAATGCTTTGCATGTTTCTATAACATTGCTAGTTTTTTCAGTCTTTAGTGGTTTCAACACATATCCTTCATGATGCTTTTTAAGGTAGAAATTGCAGTTATATACTGATTTATTCAATGTTGTTTCTCCTAATGCTTATGTAAAATTTGGATTGATACTGATGTATCTTTGCAATACTAATTAGATGTAATTGTATCGTGAATATTGGAAAGTAACATAAGCAAGATAGTTTTTTAATAATGTGTAACTATTAAAACTTTGATCTAACATATAATGATAACTTGTTTTACAGAACTATAAAAGATTTTGAGATGATACGAAGGATGAAAATGAAATTAAATCCTCAAAATTCTGTAAGTAACCATGTTAGAATATTTTTATTATAATATAAACAATCTGTTAACTGAGATCATTACCTTTTGATTCTGGAACTTTTGATATGCTGGATGTTCATTGTAGTCTTGTTTCTGATTCTTAGTTTGGTGAGTAAAGACATTGAAATATTTGTTTGATCCATGTGTCCGAGTCTGGTGTTGCCTGGAAATGCAGCATTTTTGTTGACTAGTTGGCGTATCATATAAGTGTGTGTGTTTGCATGTGTGGTATAAATGTGCATTAACACAATGAATAAACATTCCTGTCAAGGATGCTTCCATTCTGTGGAATTTGACTTCTTGTCTGACAAGGCTGTCACAGGGCTCAGTGGAGACTCCGTGTGGCAGGTGGCATTTTACTCGTCATGTTAACGTTGCAGTTTACTTACTTGTTTGTTTGATAATTTATGGTGCTTATTTAAGTAGATCAATATTTGACTGAGAAGGTATACCCCATTCTAAAGACACTTAAGTGTTGTTTTCAATCACAAGGTCTTGTGTTTATATTATCTGACAAGTACAAGTGTGATCTTACAGTGTAGACTAAGTGTCCTTATGACCAGAATGCTGCCCAAGTGATGGGGGTGCCCTGAAAAGTGATGGGATTGATTCCAGGTGGTAGCACTTATTCCCATTTGGTTGAGGGCACTACGGGACTGCTGGGGCTGTCGTCACCATTCTTTTGTGGGTGCTGTTATTGATTATTTTTGTTTTGGTAGCAACTGCCAAAGCCATAGTCATAGGGAAGATTTAGGGAAGTGAGCCTTGCAGCTTTAGAAACTATTTACCAGCTTCTGAGGTACGACCACTAAGAAATAGATGAATCCTATCAAGTTTAGCAGTTTATAGAGTAGCATGTCAGTCTGTTAGTTTAGGAGCTCTTTAGCAAAGCACTTTAGCTGATAGGTAGGTCCACTTAGGAAACTAGATAATGGATCAGAATTTAGTTTGGTGAATATAGAAACAGAAAGAATGAAAAATAAAACATGTTGCCAAAAGGTAATTCAGGAAAAGCTAATGTAACTTGAAACTCTTTTCTCTAGATGTTTTTGTGTAGCTTATTGATACAGGTTACTCTGCAGATATTTGTGAAGTGCCTGATCATCTCGTGAAGTTTGTGTTTTGGTGAATGGTACCGCCATTCACCCTGCTCTCCTAGCCAGAACCTGCCCTTCCTCGAGACTGGTGGTTCTCAAAGTGTGGTCCCTGGACCAGAAGCAGGAGAATCACCTGGGAACTTGTTAGAAATACGAATTCTTGAGTCCCACATCAGACCCACTGAATCAGAAACTCTGGGGTGAGCCCCACAACTGAGTGTCACCAGGCCCTGCAGGTGGCTCACATGCCCTACCTATAACCAGTTACTGGGTCCTGCAGATTTGACCTTCCCAGCAGCTCTGTCCTCTCCTCCCCTGCCCATTGCCACAGCCTTGGTTGGAGTCATTATTACGTCCACTCAGATTATAATTGCAGTTGTCCAACTGGCTTTCTCGCCTTTTGTTCTTTCATGCCTCAAAACCATCTGACTCCATTCCGACTGCTTAGCAATGTGCCTGGCTCCATGCTGGGCATAGAGTAGGAACTCAACCTTATTTGAACTGTGAATGAATGGATGAATGAGTTGCCTTCAGAAGGATTTTTCTAAAAAGCAGATCTGATCTTGCCACTCTCTTGTTTGAAATTTTTTGGTGGCTTCCTGTAATTCTCAGATTTCTTCCTGTTTCTTACTTCTCTCCCCAGGCCCTGCATGATCTGGCCTTGCCTACTTCTCTAGCCTTATCTTCTGCTGCACTCTGAGCCAAGTCAGTGTTGTTTGCTCTCTACTAATACCTGTGTGATGCTCATGTGCTTTTTTCACTTGCTTTTACTTTCTTTCCCTTGCTTTGCTTCTTTTATTCTGTAATTATGATGTTTATGTGCCAGCCACATAAATTGGTATGGCAGGTAGCTTCTACTCATTTGCAGATACTGTCCACAGGGATGCCTTTCCTGCTTTTCATCTGGATTAACTGCTCCTATTCTTCAAAACTCTATGCAGGCTTCACCTCCTCCAAAACATTTCCAGACTGTCCATTGTTACTTAAATGCCCGTCTTTCTCAGGGCCTGTGTTTTACATGACACAGCACCCTAGACATGACATGGTGTTCTCTCAGTGTTGAGTCACCTGTCTTTCTACTGCCTCCACCATCAGCTCCTTCATACCAGGACCATGGCTTATTTGTTTTTGTGTCATTAGAGCCTGCACTCTGTCTGGCATCTAGAGATAGTAAAAATCATCTTTTAGAGGAAATGTGCTCTGGGAACTGAATGCTGGGGTGTTAGAGTTCTAGGGACTCAGTCTCTGTTCCTGAAGGTGCTCATGGGGAGAAGGACACTAAGCCTACAAGTGTCTTACATTGTCATACATCCTGTGATGGAAGTGTGATCATGGAATAGAGGAAAGAACACCTTGTTATGGGAGGAGATGGCACCTAAGCTGAAATTTTAAAGGAGAATGGAATTAGGAGAGCAGCCAACATCTTACTCCGTGCCAGGTGTTCTGCTTAACAGTTGAAGTGCGTTTAACAATCCTATTTGGGAAGTGCTGTTGATTCATTCAAATAGTGATTGAGTGACCTCCATGGGCCAAGTGCTGTTCAGGTACAGACAAAGTCCCTGTCCACATGAAGCTCACAGTCTGGTATGGATTGAAAATTTGAACCTAGGCGGTCTGGCTTCACAGCCTGATCTCTTAACGTCACCTGGACACCTTCTGGGGAGGACGATCTGTTCAGGTGTTCAAGCTTTCCCTTCTCTCAGTATTCTGTACCAGTAATCAAAAATGACTATTACTGTAATACTTGTTTTCATCATATTTTCTTTGCCAAGATTAGAGTTAATTCTGCCTTAGTTACATTTTTAAATTGTTGCTTTCATTTTGGGGATCTACCCTAAGTTTATTGCTTAGATTTAGAAAGAACCCTAATCTTACCTTTAGTACCCTAATCTTATCTGCTGTGTGTTTTATGGATTAATGTATGGGTTGCATTTTGGCAAAAATTTCATCATGGCTCGTTTAATCCACAAATGTTGACTTTTGTTAGTTTACGTTTTAGAATAACATTTATTTACTTTTTCCTCAAATTCTGGAATAAGGCCTTATTTATACTTCTCTACCCATTGATTACAGGAAAGTCAAAATAAGGAGGCAGGTATTTCCTGCCAAGCCATGAATTTTTAGAATTTTTATAAAAATTTTCTGATTTACATTAACAGTAACTGGTTTACATTTTATAAGCTGAACAGGTTACTGATAAAAACTATGAAACGGTCAATACTTTCATAACAGTGAATTATTCCATTGTAGGAATTAATGCCTTGGGATCCCCCCTACTACAGTGGTGTGATTCGTGCAGAGAGGTGAGTTTTTTAAGAAACACCCGTATGTAAGAAGGAAGAAGGAAACTAATATTTATTGAGCATTTTTTTTGTACATTAATTGTGCAACTACCGTCATCCACTCAGTTGCCCACACTACCCTCCATCCATCTGCCATCCTGGTCAGCTCCTGCCCACCTATGTTTTCATCTGGATTGCAAAGCTATGCTCTTAGTTACAGTAGCATACTCTACCCCTCCCCCACTGGCCCGTTCTTTGACCGACTGTGTCATTTCCTTGTTTTAAACTCTTAAATATTTCCCCTTGGTATGTAGAATCTGACCCCTCCCCCACCCTCCTTGTTTGCAGCTTCCTGGTTCTCTTAGTAGACTGGGCGTTTGGGAGCTGGAAATTTGCTAGAATCCTTGTGTCCCCTTACTGGCCTTGGGGAAGATGCTTAGCAGTTTTGTTGAAAACGATGAAGGAATAAAGCAATGTTTTTCATGGTGCTATGTGATTTTCTTATGTTTGCTCAATTTTATTTGGACATACTGTCAATACATTATTGGCACATCTGGAAGGATGTAAATAAAGATTTCAGAAACAAGTAGTTTTTAAAAAATTTTTATTAAATCATAATTGATTATACATATTTTGGGGGTTCAACGTTGACATAGGTTGATCAAACCAATATTACTAGCAAATATATTGTTATAAATTGTACTTATTCTTTATGCCCCTTGTCCAATCTCTCCCTATCCCCCTGCCCCTCCCACTTCCCACCTCTGATAACCCTAGATTTCTTCTCTCCTTCTGAAAGAGTAATGGTTACTCTGTTGATTTGTTGCCTAGGTTATCTGTCCAATGCTGAGAGGTGTGTTCAGGTCCCCCAATATTATTGTAGAGCACCTGCTGCTTCTGTCACTCTGAAATGGCCTTTGTGGAGAGAGACATCCTCTTGTTTTCTTTGGTCTCTGCTGGTGACTCTACTTGTGTCAATGTACTCCAGTGGCTGGCAGACCATCTGCGTGGTGGTTGTGGCATCTAGCCACTTTTGCAGCAGCCGTGGTTATTGTGGTGGCTGTGGTGGACCACCCACATGCAGGTGATGTTTTTGGCATGCTCCTTGGCACTGGCAGTGTGCCTGGTTGTGGTGGGGGGGGGTTCCCATTTCTGGCTTCAGGCCTCAGGACCCTGGGAAGGCCCCTAAGGCACTGTTGGTGTGCCTGGTTGTGGGAGGGGGGGTCCGGTCCCCAGATCCATGCCTCAGGTCCCCAGATCCATGCCTCAGGTCCCCGGGCAGGCCCTGAGGCGCTGGAAGTATGCCTGGGCCGGGACTAATTTTTTGTCCTTTGCTTTTTTCTAAAATGGGGGAACTTCCTGTGGGGACCAGTACTTGAGTTCTATGGTTTAGCTAAATTGCTGCTTTGCGGGCCAGCCCGGTGGCGCACTGCTACAGTATGCCACTTGGGAGTGCGGCGACGCTCCCGCCGAGGGTTCGGATCCCACATACAGACCGGCCACTCACTGGCTGAGCGAGGTGCAGGCGCAACACCGAGGGTTGCGATCTGTTGCTGGTCACAAAAAAAGACAAAAAGGAAAAAAATAAAAATAAAAAAAAAAAATAAATTGCTGCTTTGCTGCTGATTCCCTAGGGAAGGCTTTTTGTGTAGCTCAGGGTTTAATGGTTGACCTTATAGGTATTTCCAGCTCTTCAGAGACCCGTGCACCTGGGTTGTGTAGAAACTCTGATCTGGGCCTGAGTCTTTTCATCAAACTGCACCCATGCAATTCTGTATTCCTGACCAGTCTCCTCTGAGTGGTCTTTTGCTGATTGGGATGCTGGTCAGCTGTCCTTGCTGTGCCCCAAGGTTCCCCCAGTGGGCCCGTCTCCCCCACCGCCTGTGCTGCAAAAACTTCCCATGGGACGGGCTGTGCGCCAGTCCCTTGCAGTGACTCACCAGCCTCTGAGTGGCTCCTTTTGTTCAGTTGTTGTGGCGCCTTGCTCCTATGTGCGTCCATGGGAACCCTATTCATGGTCTTGTTGGCCTAGGGGCCACCAAGGCCCTCTTCTCCCTTGCTGTCTCCAAGCAACCCCATCCAAAGGGCACAGCTACGGCTTCTGCCGGCTCCTGCTCCATACGCTCAGCAGCTCCAGCCTTAAAGTGGCTGCAGCACAAAATGGTCTTTCTCTCATCATGGCTTCTCCCACCTTCATGCACTCCGTAGGTCTCTCCTCCTCTTTCCCTGAGCTCTAGCAGCCACAGCTTGGCTGTAAATTAGTTGATTTGTGGGAGAGAGTGATGCTGGGGACTGTCTATTCCGCCATCTTGAGAAACTTAAGTAGACTGAAGCACTTCTCCAGCTTCTGTATTCTCCTGTGTTTATTATGTTGTGGCCAAGTAGTAGCTGTCTTTTTTTTCTATGCAAATATGCCCTATTTCTGTCATTTTTATATTTACTTGTAAACCCAAGAAATATAGAGGTCTGTTCAAGGTGAACATATTTTAAAATGTTTATATCCCAAGCAACTTTATGTGCCCAATAGGAATTTTTAAAAAATCTCGGAATCCTATCTTTTAATAATTTGTAACATTTTTCTCTTACAGTTAGTTTTGAGATAAGCAGTTTAAGAGAGTTAAGATTGCTCTAGGTAATAGAAGAAAATATGTGGGTTTTTTTTGTCTTTTTCCTCATTAAACCATGTTGGCATATACATGATAATATATTTATTTGTTTGGTATTAAGTTTTAAAATATTTTTGTTTCTATGCATTATTGAAGCATCAAGTAAGGAGTAGTAGGGAACTCCCCAGAACCAGACTTTATTGGTTTATTTTAATGATTTCTTTTGGCATTTGTCCCCCAGCCAGCTCCCTGTCTGTCTCAGGGACAGAACGTGTATCTGGTGAGCAGTAGGGTTCCTGTTGCCTTCCCTGTCTGTAGTACACACCTATGAAATCTTGCTGAGTGTCCACAAGCAGCCAGGTGTGTGCTAGCCTCATGCAGCCCCTGGCTCCACTGTGCTCACAGCCTGTGTGCCGCATGGTCAACCTGCTAATTACATGCTCTTGTGGACATAATTCTGTCTCATGTGTGTCATGTGTGTCTTGTCAGCTGTATTTTGAAGCTCTGTGGAACACACACTGTAGGCTGTCAGTGAATACAGATTATTCATAGCCGTTATTCAAGCCTGTATCTAAACCAGTAATTGCAAATCACTATTAAAAGCAGCTTAAGGTCTGTGTTTGATCCCTGTACTGGCCAGCAAAAAAAAAAAAAAAAAAGGCAATCCAGTGATGAGTTTTTTTGGAAAGCGAATGTCACGTTTTTTTCAATGACGTCTTTCATCTAGCACATTGTGGAAAGTGTGACCCTCTGGGGACCTTTGTAATAATGCTCAGTTGTTGATGGAGCCTTCCCTCCTGCTCACTGATTCCATGAAATCACCAGCTGTGCTGGGAACGCAGTGTGACCTGCCTGCTAGCCACGTGGGCCTTTAGCTTATTTTAATTAAACTTTCAATATTAGTTCATTTATTTGGCTATTAACACAGTAAAGGAACCAGGTAGAGAGGTGCAGAAATGTCTCAGAAGGGATTGTAAGAATTGGGAATTTTTAACATCTGTTTTAAGTAGCATGTTGAATTTTGGTTTGAGGTTGCAATAATCTTGATTGACAAGGGTGGGCAGAGAAGCCCAGGTAATGGATGAAAAAGAAAGGGAAAATATAATAGTTTTGGTTTGGGGTTAGAAGAGTAGAACAAAGCAAAGATTTCTAAATCCTTGTTAAATTCATTGACTTTCAAGTAAAGACTTAAATGTGTGGTTTGACACAAAATGAAGAATAGAAGGGGCTTTCCTTGATTTGAGCTTTTCTCCTAGTTAACTTCAGGGACTTTTTTTGCATTTATGTTAAATACCTCAGATTTATTTCAAGTTCCTTAAATGTCTGCCTAAAGAAAAGAACGAACCTATTTAGAAGTAGGAGAAGAATTAACGTTTTAAAACTGCCAAAGGTTGATCCGGTAAAATAGTGGGATAAATGACTGTTGGTAAATCTTAAAGAACAGCTCATTTTTTCTCTAAGATTTAGTGTTCAATTAATCATAAAAGAATAAAGTTAATTCTGAAATTATTTTATTTGAAATTAAATTTTATTTTTGAATAGGCAATATGTGGTCCAAAAAATCAAAACATTGTTAAGAAGTATTCGTTGAGAAATGTTGATCTCATCCCTGCCTCTGCCCCCAGAGGTCATCATTTTAAAGTTGTTTAAAGTCCCCTTCCAGTGTTTGGATTTTGTTTCAGTGCCTTGGGGACATCATTTCTTTCCGCTAGTAATAAGTTTCAGTGAATCATATTCCATTTATTTTGGTGCTATTTTAAATGAAGATGTTATTGGGAACTGGAATTCAGTATTTTCTATTCTTTGCTAGGGTATATTCTCACAATCTCAGGAGCATTCACATAATGAAATAGGGATGTTTTGTGTTTTAAAATTATTTAGAAAAAAACATTGGACTCTCCCAGAAGGACTTCTGTTTGATGTGTGAAATTGTATACCTTATATAGTGATCATGGTGGTTTTAAATTTTTTAAAAATTAAACTTTATTACAAAAACTTTCAAAATAACAGAAGTAGAAAGAATAATATAAGTAAACCCCATATATCCATCTCCCTGATTCAGTAATTATCAAGATTTTGCTATATTTGCTTTATCTATCCCTTTTTTTCTTTTCTTTCTTTTCTTTCTTTTTTTTTTTTTTTTTATTGGTGGCTGGCTGGTAGGGGGATCCAAACTCTTAACCTTATCCCTTTTTTTCCTTTATTTCTTTTGTTTTTCTTTCATCCCTCCCTGCCTGCCTCTTTTCATCCCTCCATTCCTCCCTCCTTTCTTGTTACTAAAGTACTTTAAAATAAATCCTAGACCTCATGTCATCTAACTCTTACATATTTGTTATATATCTTATAAAACCATAGGCATCTTATATAATTCCAATATCATTATTATCTAATAAAATTAACAGTAATTTGTTGGCATCATCTAATATCTAGTCTATATTCATATTTCCTTGACAGTATCAAATTAGTTGTTTTCCCAGTTATCTTCTTGGAGTTAGAGCCCAAACAATGCCCACACGTTTCACTCAGTCTTTCTTTCTTTTTTTTTTTTGTCTTTTTTCGTGTCCGGCAACGGATCGCAACCCTCAGTGTCGCGCCTGCACCGGACCGGGACCGGCAACGGGATTGCAACCCTCGGCGCTGCGCCCGCCCCTCGCTCAGCCAGTGAGCGGGAACCGGTCCGTATGTGGGATCCGAACCC
>NW_007728540.1:204215-212215 GCF_000696425.1 Galeopterus variegatus | reverse complement strand
ACCGGACCGGGACCGGCAACGGGATTGCAACCCTCGGCGCTGCGCCCGCCCCTCGCTCAGCCAGTGAGCGGGAACCGGTCCGTATGTGGGATCCGAACCCTCGGCGGGAGCGCCACCGCGCTTCCCAAGTGGCGCACTAGCGCAGTGCGCCACCGGGCCGGCCCCTCACTCAGTCTTTCTGCCTCTCAGGTCTCTTACTCTAGAGCAGTCCCCCACACCTCATGCCTCTCCACCGTCATATCATCACAACAGTTATTGAAGAGACCAGGCCACCCGTCCTTCAGAATTCCCAGCCTTCCGGGTTTATCTGACTGCTTCCTTGTGGTGTGGTCTCACTGGTTCCTCTTTCTCTATCATTCCTGTAAGCTGGATGTTATATCTAAAGATTCAGTGTTAAACACTTCACATTTTTGGCACAGGCACTCATGGGTGGTTTTGTGTGCTTTGTGTCATACCACATCAGGAGACATAACCAGTTGCCTCCCCATCGGCACTGCAAATACTGACCCCTGAACAGAGTGAGGCCACCGTGATCTCTGCAGTCTGTGGTTAGGGTTTTCCCTCAACCGCTCAGTGATCTGTGTGGTGTTATTGGCAACATGAAAACATCCATTTCCCCATCAGTCATCCACCTAATGGCTTTAACACCCACTGATGGTCCTTGCCTGAATCAGTAATTCTTTCTTTTTAATTATCAATATTCAAAATAAGGTTTTATTTTAATAGTTCTCTGAAACGGTGACAAATGGGTATTTTTTTGTTTTCTCTTTTTAAAATGTCATTATAAACTTATGGAATTCTATTGATTCGGTGTATTTCAATCACAACTTGGCCAATTGCACTGAAAAGTTTTAATACCTTGATTTTTAACTCAGTCTGTTAGAAGCTTGACACTCCAAACACCAGTGAGACTCAAAATACCTGTGTTAATTATCCCAGTTGATTCTGAGAACCAGTTGCTGCATCCCTGCAGGGCAGAAGGGGGTGGTGATTTCTCCAGTTCTGAGTCAGAGCTTCAGTGACCCCTGGAGGGGTCTGAGGATGGGGTCTGTTGCTGGGCTCAACAATTCAAAGAGGGTTGGAAAAGCTCCTAAGGCACATGGCCATCCTGGTCACTTTCCTTTCGTCATCTTTTTTTTCCCAAGCCTCTGGGGCAAACCCCCACCTCTTTTCCTTTCTACTTTTGCCACCTGTTCCTTTTCAACTGGTTTTCTTTCCTTGCCCCTGCAGGGCAGACCTGCGCACTGGCTCGCGATACTTCGACATCTCCCGTACTGGCTCTCCGTAGAGCGAGCTCCAGCACGCCTGCATTAGCTTCGGTTATTCTGTCTTACTATTGAATTTCAGACATGGCTGTTTAATTTTACATTTTGATACAATTTAAGAAGCTGAATGAGAGGCTGTCGCAACCAGAGGTCCCATTGCTGCCATAAGATTTGGCTCCAGGCTCTGCTGGGGGTTCTGTCACCTAGTGCCGCATCACTGTGATGCTATCGTCTTCCCTCCCTAAAGTCAGGCTTGCTGGTTCACCTTCGTGCTTCTCTAGGATGATGATGGAATTGTACTGTCAGTGTTAAGTTTAGTTTTGAATTCTGTTAACCACAGTTTCCAGTGAATTGTGTAACTAACCTGCATCATTAAGGAAAATTATTCTTTGATTACCAGGAAGTTTGGCTGGAACAGTTTTCTTGCCACTAGCTTTGGAAGTCAAGAAGGAACCGAATTGGCAAAAGTTACTGAAAATCGGGCCGGCCCGTGGCTCACTCGGGAGAGTGCGGTGCTAGTAACACCAAGGCCACGGGTTCGGAACCCATATACGGATGTCTGGTTTGCTCATTGGCTGAGCGTGGTGCTGACAACACCAAGCCAAGGGTTAAGATCCCCTTACCGGTCATCTTTTTTTAAAAAAAAAAAAGAACCGAATTGGCAATGGCAATTCTTTACAAAATGAAGGGGGAAGAAAGGTCTTTGTTTTCACTACTGTATAATTACCTAAAAGGCAAACAGGTTGCCAGTATCATTCAGTTCTTTTACTGCTGCCTTACCTTTATTCAGCTGGGTAAAACCAGAGCTTGCCCTGTGGCTTTTCAGACTACACGTTTCAAGATGTCATCCAGCTGTCACATTATGATCATACTTAGACGGTCATTCCTGATGCCGAAAACATTCTAATATTTCCTCTGAGAGTATTGTCACATACTCTCTGCTCTCTTCAAGTGTGTGCTTTTCCTGCCCATACGCGTGCTCTGGCTGGCCTTCTCGTTCCTTCTGTTCCTGTGAGCATTTGCCGTTTGCTGCACATGTTCTCCCTCAATCTTGCTTCCACTTACTGAATGGAATAGGGTAAGACTGAAGACCGTGTTTACCTGCACTCAGCCTGTCTCATGGGCTGCACTCAATTGTGTTTTATACTTTCACTAGGTTCAATGCCAGGATTTTTGGAAGTACTATCCAAGTTCTTGCTTTACCTTAATTCCAGGTGCATCAGAAGTTGAAATATACGTCTGAGTCATAGAGTGTGCTTTATAAGAAAAGTGATACATTGATTTTTTAAAAATTCAAATGATTATGAATAAAGAATTCTTCAGTTGATAATCTCTTCCCGACTGACATTGCTGTGCTTATATCAATCATAATTAGTGTTCCTGATGAGGATTTTGATATATTGCTAAATTCTATTGTTCTTAATTAAAAAGACCTAATTACAGATGGTCCCTGACTTAAGATTTTTCAACTTTACAATACAAAAGCAATACAAATTCAGTACTCCCATGCACTTTTGGTGGGGTTATGTCCCGATAAACCCATCGTAAGTTGAAAATTATAGGTATGTAAACCTGGTAATTAAGTCCAGGAGCACATGTATATTTATACTGTTTCACCATGTTGATCATAATATGTTCTGGCACTTTGAAAATTGAACATTTTTAAACCCATGTGTAGCGCATTTTTAACCAGAATAGCAGAGTATTTACTGAACATCATTCAGCAACTGTGATAGATAACAATTTTCTTCCTATTTATTTCTTCAGAGGAATCAAGGGGTTCCAGAGATCCCTTATTTCTGGATCCAAATCAGTGGAATTCTTTATAAAAAATGTGACAAAACTGTGAAAGAGTTTGTGCAGAATACATGGATGGCATTGAAACTCAGTCCTCAAAAATCACTTCAGTTATACTGTGTTGTGTTGCCTGCGGTACTTTTCCATGGTTTGGGGTCTCTAGATGATAGAGGAACAGGTTCTCGTCTGTAGTGTCTGTGCAGAGAAGGACGTTGTAGGGGAAGATGCTGCGGCCAGCTGTTCACAGGCTCTGCAGAGGCAGGAGGAGCCCCCACCTCCCTGGCCTGGCTTGGAAGGCGGTAGGCATGGTATTCCCAAGGGGTTCTAAGTAGTGGTGAGGCCAGTGACCTGTGACATGGAAACATCCTCTGTATTCTTTCACGCCGTGTTGAAGATGTGAGCTGAGAGCACAACAGACAGGGGGCTGGGAGGGTGTTCTGCCTCCTCCTGACTGGCATATGATCGGGGACTGTTCTTCTGGGCTCCCTTAGACCCGGGTCGTAGCTGCTGGAGATGACGTCTAGCTTTTTGAATCTCTCCACTGTCTCTGGACCCTTTCCCATTCTTCCTCTTCTTCCGGAGGAATCAGCTTCCATTTTGGAAGAGCTGGTGAGGGTGCGGAGGAGCATGCAGGTATATGTAGTCTCTTTCCTGATGTCCGAGGTGGCTGAGTAGGGTCTCAGGCGGTCTTAGCTGGATTGAGCTTACGTTCCCTGATGGCCTGATTCCCAGGAGCCTTTGCTGGTGCTCTTTCTAACACCGAGAATGCCCCCAGCCCCCCACAGGAGACTTATCTTTCAAGGTCCACTCAGATGTCACCTCCTCTTTGTAGTCCTCTCTGATCCTTACATTCCTGTCCTGTCCCCTCTGGAGGTGGAATTAACCACAGCCTCATCTTTGTGCCAAAGCCCTTTTTACTCTGCTCTTATGCCCCTTATCACCTGGATTAATCATTCTTTATGGGTACAGTGTTTTTCTCGTTCTACATCTAGGAGTTAGCAGGCACATAATAGGTGATTAATGAATGTTGACTGCATTGACTCAAGCTTCTTGACAGGTGTTGCGTTTCCTTTTATAGGTAATGGCAGCTTTGAGGCGTAGAAGGGAAACGTAATAGGAGTAAAAACCTGTAAGACTGGGTTGAGCCTTGGCTCTGTCACTGTCTGTCCATGCACAGGTCGAGCACCCCTTATCTGAAATGCCTGGGACCAGAAGTGTTTCAGGGTTCAGGTTTTCTTTGGGTACAGTTTGTTGAGTGCCCGCTTTTCTCCAGGAATCATGCCGTGTTCTTCAGGCGCATTTCTCTCATTGTCGGTGGAGCCTGGGAAGTCTTATTCTCATTTTCCTTGTGAGGAAATTGAGGTCCAAAAAAGCCAAGTCACTTGCTCAAAGCACAGAACCAGTATGGAGAGCCAATATTTTAACTTTAAACCCAGGGTTTTTTCTCCTATTCTGGACTTCCTTGGACTGTCACAAGCCTCTTTGAGACTCAGTTTCCTCAAGTAAAATTAGGTAAAAATTCTTTCTCCTCCGGTCTCACAGAATTATGTAGGGAATACAGAAGATTCTGTATGTGAAATGGCTTTGCAAGTTGTAAAGCATTCTGACAATATAAGAGGATATTATGTCAAACCACCGCGGGTCTTGCTTCACCGGTTGTTGTAACTGTATCATAGTCCATCCTTCCTGTCTAGTAGCTTCTCCGCCTTTGCCTGCAGACCTGCTGAGATACCCTTATCTTAAATCACAAATAATTAGCCCTCCCATGACTCTTGGAGAGATTGTGGCCCTTTCTTATTTATTCCTGCCAAACTTCCTCCCATGGTAGTCTATGCTAGATGCTTTCTCTTCCTTCTAATCTCCCTAGTCTCATTTATAGCCCTGTCAGTCTACCTGACTCGTCTTTCTGAGTTGTCAGCCACCTGCCAACCACAATTCAGCGGCTTGTTTACTCGTCACCGTCCCTGCCTGTGCCGTTTTTGACAGCGCTACCGTTTTCTGTTTCCTGGTTAGACTTCCTGTGCTCCCCCTTCTCATCGCCACACTCAGGCCTCTCTTTAGTGCTCTTCTGTAAGTCGGAGGTTGTCCGTCTTTTTGTTCGCCGTTATGCAGCCGTAGGAGTGAACTCAGGGTTGTAAGGCCCAGAGGGTGTGATCAGTAGCATCTCCCTCTTCTCTCTTCTCCTCACTCATGAAAGCATTTGGAGAAATGTGTATAAGAATGAATGATACAATTACAGTCACGCGCCACGTAACAACGTTCAGTAGACGATGGGCAGCATATACGACGGTGTGTCCGTAAGCTTATAATGGAGCTGAAAATTCCTGTCACCTAGTGGCATCATAGATGTTTGTAGCCATTATCATGCCATAGTACAGTGCATTACGTGTTTGTGGTAGTGCTGGTGTAAGCAGACCTGCTGCAAGCTATGCTGAGGAGTGCCTAGATACCCACAGGCAGCTCGGACCTCAAGGTAGAGAGTCAAGCATTTGACACACGAGATCTAACCCCAAGTGAAATGGCTTTTGTCTACTACAGAATTCTTACATTTTTAATTGATTCCCATCCTTCCTCATGCAAAATAATACTTAAGGACAGTGAGCTAACACTCACTGAGTGTTTGCTGAGGCTGGGCACAATCTCTGCCTGTAATTTAATTTTCATAACTTTGTGGGGATGGTATTACTGTGACCCCCATTTAACAGGTGAGGAACGTGAGGCACAGAGAGACTTAATGACATAGTTAGAGGGTTCACGTTCATGTAACTGGTGGTCATTGCAGACAGTAGGAAAATTCATTGCTGTTCCCTTTCATAATACACTCTGCATAATGACGAAAGTGCCTAACGACACATTCTTAGAATGGATTGTTAAGCAACGCATGACTTTATAGTGTTTCCTGAGGACTTGCTTTAACATGTGACAAATAATTGTGGAAAACTACTTCAGTACCTCAGCCTAAACAAAGACATACCCTCGTGATGATCTTTTTCAACTCCCATACCATTGTCATGCAATTACAACTCAGCCCTTCAAGTACTTACTAGTGGTTTTATGTTACCTTGGGAAGAACTTCTCATCTTGTAAACCTCTGTTTTCTGTTTTCCATTGTAATATGGAGGTAACAATAATACCTTGCAGGGTTGTTTTTGCTATTAATCGGGACACATATAAAGGGCTTAGCCCAGCGCGTAGTGGGCACTCACCGGATGTTAGTTGCCATCATCGTCATCACCATCATGGGCATTATGACTTTTATTGGGATGTCTTTTCAGTTTGTAGTTTAAATTTAGGGAAGATAGACATGTTTATAATACCGAACCTTCTCTTGTTGTAATAATTTTGTATCTGTGCATTTCAGACTCTGTTCTATAGCCGCTGTCAGAATATTCTTCCTAAAGCTACAAGATTTCGTCATTTCTCTCCTCTTCTTCCTTGCTGCTGGTGGTGGCTGCTCTTGCATTGTATGCATTCTTGGGGACAACCAGTGAATGGTGGCAGCGTAAATGCTGTTAGCTCGATTGTCCCCCCTGGAGTCTAGCGAAATAAACAGAAAGAGCGTCAATATATCGGTATCTGTATCTATACATAACAACAGAACAGACCAGGAAGGAAAGAAGAGGATGGGAATCAATAGTGGGTAGTATCTAAAATCGATATACCAATAAATAAATGTTTAATTATTTTAAAAAGTGAGGGATAACCACCAAAGGAGCTAAAAAAACAGACTGTAAATGTTCCCATTTACTAGAAAGAAAAAGGAAATGAAACATAGCCAAAGAAAAAAAATAAAGGGAGCATTAAAAGAAACCTAACAGGCAATTACATTAGCGAGAGTGAGGGCCATAGTCATTTTCATACCCCGTTGGTAGGAATGCATATTAGTACAGCTATTTTGGCAGGATAATTTTTTTTTTTCCTTTTTGTCTTTTTTACTGACCAGTAACAGGATCGCAACCCTCGGTGTTGCTCCCGCACCTCGCTCAGCCAGTGAGCAGGAACCGGTCTGTATGTGGGATCCGAACCCTCGGCGGGAGCGCCGCCGTGCTCCCAAGCGTCACGCTCTCCAGTGCGCCACCAGGCCGGCCCTTGGCAGGATAATTTGGCAATACCTATCAGAAATTTTAAAATCTCATACTCTTTGCAACAATGTCATTTCTTGGACTTATCATTTGCAGAGGCTGGAAAGGGTGCTTACTGAGGCGTCATCTTAACAGAGATAAACTAACAGCAGCTGTCACTCAGTAGGAGCACAGGCAGGGAGAACTCTGCATGTGGGCATAAGGGATGCACTTTCCATACAGAAGTTAAAATCAATAATAAAACCGATTAAATGTCTGAGCTCCTTTTATTATCACTGTGTGTGGGCCATTCCAGACGCTGTCAGTGATAGGATACTGCCTCGTCAAAGCTGTGAGCTCTCACTGGCCCTGCCTCTCCCTGCCCACGTGCTCTTCAGAGCAGGAGGTGCATTAAATCAGTTATAGCCCATATTTGCCGTAGATGACTCTGCACCGTGAAAGAGAACAAGACAGAGCTTTACATACTGAAATGGAAAGTATTGCAAAGTATATTTTTATGAAAAATACACAAATATAAAAATGCAAAAGTGTACGTATTTACATATTTTTATGTTAAAAAAGGAAATTGCAGGGTAGTATGAATGTATGATTCTATTTGCATAAAAAGTTTTGTATGAGGGTACTTGAAAAAGTTCGTGGACAAACAGAATTAAAAGATAACGTGAAGGCCGGCCCGTGGCTCACTCGGTAGAGTGCGGTGCTGATAACACCAAGGCCACGGGTTCGGATCCTATATAGGGATGGCCGGTTAGCTCGCTGGCTGAGCGTGGTGCTGACAACACCAGGCCAAGGGTTGAGATCCCCTTACCGGTCATCTTTAAAAAAAAAAAAAAAAAAAAAAAAAAAAAAAGGGAAA
>NW_007728540.1:190770-203883 GCF_000696425.1 Galeopterus variegatus | reverse complement strand
CCCCTTACCGGTCATCTTTTAAAAAAAAAAAAAAAAAAAAAAAAAATAACGTGAATCTTTCCGTGACCTTTCTGAAGTACCCTCATATATATAAGCAGAAATATATATATGTTTCTTTATATGCATAGAAAATGCGTGTAGGGATACACAAGAAATGGTTAATAGTAGATACCTCTGGAGTGGAAACATTGAGCCATAGGATAAGACAATATATTTTTTGCCCATTGTCGTTACTACTTGAAGAATTTTTTGAACAGGAAGTTCGTATTACTTTATAATACGTTTGTTCCTAATAATTTCAAGTTAATATCATTTGTTTTCAACACTCATAATAATTTCATTTAATGTATACAAAGTTGAAGTTGTATGTAGAATATTATAAACTTACATTCTATACTTAAATTTTTTTCCTTCTAAGATAAATTGTTTCCTAGAACTTTGCCTGACTACCACGTATGGGTATCATGGGCATTAGATAAGTCAATAAGTATTTTTAGGTTATAGTTTAATAAAGTAGACGGTGTTGCTGTTAGCTTTACTGTGTTTCTTTTCTATAAAATAAATGTTATATGTCCATTATAATCTTATGAAGGGTTTAAGATATAAAACTTCTTTTTGTTCTTTATTTTTGTATTGATTTTTATTATCTGGAAACAAAAAAGTGAATTGTCCTTTATAATCAAATTATCTAGCTAGAGCTCTGTATTGTTAATTTTTATTTTTATTTATTTCTGTTTTGTCTGTGGTTTAAACCTGACTTTTTAGTTTTATGCTTTAAGATCATTCTAATCTGATATAACAGATAAATGAATTATTCATTTTTCTGAAAACAGAATCCTGTTTTGATATTTTCTTCTAATATTCTTTCATTTACTCAAACAAATGTGTTTTGGGCTCTGGTGAGACAAGAGGTACCTTCTAATTACCGATAGTCCTTGTGACGATCATTCTAATGCGAAGATCTGGGCTTAGGTAGCTTTAAAAAGATCATTTGTAAAGGCATTAATCTCAAAAGGTAGGTAATATATTATTTAGGACCATTTCAGTTATCATTGATAGAAAGTCAGCTCACTGCTGGGGGACTTTCCAAGTTACAACCAAGGATGGGGCTGCATGGGGACCGTGGTTGTCTCTCTGAGTAGACAGTGGAGGTGGCAGACCTTGGAGGCCAGCGAGGCTACAGTGCACAGGAGAGAACAACAGAGGAGAAGCTGTGCATGGGGAATGAGCTCTGGACGTCAGAAGAGGGACCCTCTTGTCTTCCACTGAATCCTGTTGAGAGCGTTGGCATGAGGAAGCAATGTGAGGCTGGGGAGAAAACACATGAAGGAGCCATGGAGCCATCGCTGTGGCTCACACAGGGCCATGAGGATTTGTGTGCTCATCAGCCATTTTGGAAAAACCAGATAATCTATGGAATGTCAGGTATAGTGCTCAGAAGTGGAGCAAAATTAGGCCTAGACTTACAGTTGCTCTGGCCCTTGTAAGAAAGCTTCATAGTAAGCCTATGAAGCATGGTTTTCTAATAGTGGCACTATCGACTTCATAATTAATAGATTTCATTTTTCAGAGAACTTTTAATTTTATAGAAAAATTGAATGGAAAGTACAGAGAATTCTCGTAAGTCTCTCCTTCTCCTGTTATTAACAGTTTTTATTACTGTGGTGGATTTGTTACAATTGATGAAACAATATTATTTATTAAAATCCATAGTTGACATTAGGGTTTACTCTGTGTTATACATTCTGTGGGTTTTGACAAATGTATAATGATGTGTATCCACAATTATAGTGTCATACAGAATAGTTTCATCACCTTAGAAGTCCCTTGCACTTCACGCATCTATCCCTGCTCTCCGCCCCCACCCCAGAACCAGGCAACCACTAATCTTTTTACTATCTCTGTGGTTTTGCCTTTTCCAGAATGTCATACAGTAGGAATTATAGAATATGTAGCCTTTTCAGATTGGCTTCTTTTATTTAACAATACACATTTCAGGTTCCTTCATGCCTTTTCATGGCTTGATAGCTCATTTCTCTTTATTGCTGAATAAAATTCCGTTGTCTGGATATACCACAGTTTTTTAATCCATTCACCTATGAAGGATGTCTTGGCTGCTTCCAAGTTTTTGGCAGTTATTAATAAAGCTGCTATAAACATTTATGTGCAGGTTTTTGTGTGGACGTATGTTTTTCAACTCATTCGGTTAATAGCAAGGAGCCACAATGGCTAGATTGTACGGTAAGAGTATGTTTGCCAAACTGTCTTCCAAAGTGGCTACACCATTTTGCATTCCCACCAGCAGTGAATGAGTTCCTGTTGCCCCATACCCAAGTTAATGCTGTCAGTGTTTTGGATTTTAGACATTCTAATAGGTGTTTAGTGGTATCTCATTGTTGTTTTAATTTGTAAGTCACCAATGACATATGATATTGCACATCTTTGCGTATGCTTATTCGCCATTTGTATATCTTCTCGTCTATTTGTATTTTTATTTACTTTTTTTTTTTTCCTTTTTTGTCTTTTTTACTGACCGGTAATGGGATCGCAACCCTCAGTGTCGCGCCCATACTGGGGACCGGCAACGGGATCGCAACCCTCAGTGTTGCGCCCGCACCGCGCTCAGCTAGTGAGCGGGAACTGGTCTCCACGTGGGATCCGAACCCTTGGCGGGAGCACCGCCGCGCTCCCAAGCGGCGCACTCTCCAGTGCGTCACTGGGCCGGCCCTTTATTTACTTTTTAATTGAGTTATTTATTTCCTTATTGTTGAGTTTTAAAAGTTCTTTGTATAGTTTTGATACCAGTCTTTATCAGATATGTGTTTTGCAACTATTTTTTCCCAGTCTATGGCTTGTCTGTTCATTCTCTTAGTGTATTTTGCAGAGCAGTAGTTTTTAATTTTAATGACGTTTAATTTACCAATTTTTTTCTTTCATGGATTTTGCTTTTTATATTGTGTCTAAAAAGTCATCACCAAATCCAAGGTCACCTAGATTTTCTCTTATGTTATTTTCCAGGAGTTTTATAGTTTTATGTTTTATATTTAGGTTTGCGATCCATTTAGAGTTAATTTTTGTGAAAAGTATAAGGTCTGTGTCTGGGTTCATTTTTTGGCATGTGGATGTTTAGTTGTTCCAGAACCATTTGTTGAAAAGAGCATCTCTTTTTTATTGTATTGCCTTTGCTTTTTTGTCCAAGATCTTGATAATATTGAGACTTCCTATCCGAACATGGAATATCTCTCCATTTATTTAGACCCTCTTTGACTTTTTCCATGAGTTTTGTTTTCGTCATATAGATCTTGTGCAATTTTGGGGGCTTGGATTTGTATGTGTCTTTTTTTTTTTTTTTTTTTTAAAGATGACTGGTAAGGGGATCTTAACCCTTGCTTGGTGTTGTCAGCACCACGCTCTCCCAAGTGAGCTAACTGGCCATCCCTATATGGAATCCAAGCCCTTGGCCTTGGTGTTATCAGCACCGCACTCTCCCAAGTGAGCCGTGGGCTGGCCCATATGTCTTTTATTTTTTGATGCTGATGTGAAAGTTACTTGTTTTAATTTCAAATTCCAGTTGTTAATTGCTTGTATATAAGAAAGCAATTGACTTTTGTATATTAATCTTGTATCCTATAACCCTGCTGTCATTGCTTATTAGTTCCAGGAGATTTTTTTTTCAATTCTTTGGGATTTTTTACATCTATAATCATGTCACATGCAAACTAAGATGGTTTTGTTTCTTTCTGCTCAATCTCTATCACTTTTCTTTTATTGTTTTATTATATTAGTTAGTACTTCCAATATGATGTTGAATAGGAGTGGTGAGAAGGGACATCCTTGCCTTGTTCATGATCTTAGTGGGAGTGCAGCTAGTTTTTAATCATTAATTACGTAGATGTAGTTTTTTCTTTTTTTTGTAGATGTTCTTATTAAGTTGAGGAAGTTTCCCCTCTATTCCTTGTTTGCCGAGAGCTTTAATCTGAATGAGTGTTATGTTTTAAAATTTTTTTTTCTGCATCTACTGATACATTCATACGAGTTTTTTAGCCTGTGAATGTAATGAATTACATTAACTGATTTTCAGATGTTGAACCAATCCTGCATACCTGGAATAAATCCCACTTGGTCATGGCGTATATGTTTTTTTTTATACATTGGTGTATTTGACTTGCTAATATTTTCTTGACAAAATATTTTTGTATCTGTGTTCATTAGAGATAGTGGTCTGTGGTTTTTTTGTTCTGGTAATGTCTTTGTCTCGCTTTGGTATTAGGGAAATGCTGGCCTCACTGAATGAGTTAGAAAGTGTTGTCTCTGCTTCTATTTTCTGGAAGAGATTGTAGAAAATTGGTATAATTTCTTCCCTAAATTTGGTAGATATTCCTTTCTTTCAGTTCTCTAATAGCTCTAACTGTCCTTCTCGACTTCCTTTCCACCCCTTCATCTGGAAGTTCAGGAATCTGCTCTTGACCCTATCCTCACCCTGCACCACCCTTCTCAAGGGACCCCATTTCCCTCTGTGGGTGTAACTAACACCTAACAGTGAAGTTTCCTCAGTCTTAACATCATGAGCATCTGATATCTCATGGGCACTTCAAAGTCGGTGTCTCCAAAACTGATTTATTTTCTGTGGACCCTCCATTTTCTTCTCACAATTGCACTTTATCCTCCTCGCTTGTCCTGCAGACACACCCATATCTCCCTCTTCCTTCTTTTGTGTTCATTGCTCTGATTAAATGATTCTGCCATCCATCCATTTGTCCACACTGGAAACCTGAGTGTTATCCTAGACTGTTCTTTCTAGTTCACCCTCCAAATCCAGTCACTCACATGGTCCTCAAAACCTTCACATCTGAAAGAAAAACAAATTCAAGTTTGCCTTCTCATCCTGGACCCCAGTGCCTTGTTAGTTTATCATCTGAAGCACTGAGAGAGCCTTCTGTCTGCTCTCCCTGCCTCTCCTGCGTTCTGTGCTCTGCACTGTCAACTGTGCAGCATTCCAGAAAACATCAAATTGCTCCTCTGTATCCTACGGAAACAGTCTCCCATGTGACATCTGGAAGCAATCTATTGAGTGTATGGACGTAAAATATTAGAAATTCTGTTTATGTATATATTTCTTTACCTCAACTTACAGAAATTTCTGCTTTTTGTTTTGCAGTGTAGTAGAACAATAGCACCTGCATATAATTTAAATATACTTATGGTATGGTTGAATACTCAAAAGGTACTTTATTGATGGGGTGCATGGTCAAAAGTTTACAGTGTACCATGCCCTCTGTTCTCTGGCCCTTGCTTACTTGTTCCAGACTCCTGTCCAGCTCTTTCGTTTATCCCTGCATCGTGAACTGTGTCATATTGAGCCACATTGTTTCTAGAAGTTACCCGGCTGTCTGTCGCCGTTCTGCTTCTGTTATACTGTTGCTTCTGCCCAGAATTCCTTATTGCTGTTCCCTTCCTCCAGCCCTCATCCTCACCGTGCCCTGCAAACTCCGGTTCTTTCTTAATTCCTGTCTGCGAAGCCCTCTCTGGTTCTACTCTCCCCTCCACAAGTAAAGTCATCACACTGTCCTTCAGTCCCCACGGTGCAGTGCTCATTTATTCATTCCCACAGCACTGTCTGTTGTGTCAACTGGGTGCCCACTGCTCCAGACTTGGGACACGTGGTGTACCCTGTTCACTTCTCTGCCTCCTTCCCGTGACCTCCTTAGAGACAGACCCTTCAGCCTTCCTCCAGCATCCAGCAGCTTTGTTCACCACATGGATAAGTAAATGCACCACTAAAAAAAATAAATGAATGAACCATTGAGCGTCGGCTCTGGGTCACTAACGTGGATTCTGTTTCAATAAAAAATTGATCAGAAATTACATTGTAAATTTGTGGATTTCTATACCTGAAATCTCATTTGATATGCAATTTATGTTCACTCGTTAAATCCAGTCATTCATTTAGTTATAAGTTTGTATAAATTTTGTTAAGCCCAGAAAGTGGAAATGTAATGAGTACCTACAGTTATTCTAGAGCCATTATTTTTGTCTGTGGTTGTAAATTTTGGCATGACCTAATAACTCAAAAACGAACATTCACATGACTTATTTTGGATTTGCCTTGGCTTATGTTAAAATGTATAGGACATTAAAAAGTTGTTTTTGGATGAAGAATAATTAACCTTACCAATTATATGGTCCTTAATTTAAGATATATAACTATAGAACAGATACATTAAGATCTATTTATTTATAGTCCAGACTTTTTTTTCCATAAACAAATATTTACAGGGTAAAAACTTTAAATTCCCTTAGTGTACCTCAGGATTTTTATGTGTTTAATATTTATGTGTATAAGTCACAATTTTTTAGAATCTAACACATTTCACAAAGTGAGGCTTACCATTATAACTGGAACTGGTCACATTTTGTTTCTAAGTGTGTATAAGAAGTGTGTGTCTTGTGGGTTATTGAGACAGACTGCTTAACTGGATTAGTGGAAGAGTAAATAACCCGAAAAGGGTCAAGATTAGGGAATGATATGTCTACCTTAATTATGGTGTTACTGCTAATCCTAGTAATAATTACTGCTAATCCTAGTAATAATTATGCTATTCTTCTGGAGAAAACCAAGTCTGAAAATCTCTTAATGGTTAAAATATACCTTTATGTCTTGAAAAAAATTTTTAACTACTATGATCCCAAATATTAAATGAAAGTTAACTGAATTTACCTTCAGAAATTGGGGTAAACAAAAATGCTGTTGATCCTGTCTTCTTTCTTTAGGTATAACATTGAGCCCAGTTTATATTGCCCATTTTTTTCCCTTGGAGCATGCATGGAAGGCCTGAATATTTTGTTCAGCAAACTCTTGGGGATTTCATTCTATGCAGAGCAGCCTGCAAAAGGAGAGGTGTGGTGTGAAGATGTTCGAAAACTGGTAAGTCTCCCACGTAACACGTAGGCACACTGCTGTCTCCTTTTGGTTTGGCACTTGAGTCTACAGCAGTTTCCTTTTTGAGTTAGTTTTTTCCTGATAGAGTGTGTTATTTCTGTTTCACCAAAAAATCCAAATTGTTACTTTTGATTTAGGATACTGTGTGAAGGATCTAAACATATAACACCAGAGTCCTCTGAAAAATATTTTCTTAGAATTCATTAGAAGGTTGAATCTTCATATGTACCTTCATATGTTCACAGATTCTAGTTACAGGAAAATTTGTCTGTAGTTTTTATGTACCTTCCGTACTGAGTGTCTCTCTTGGTTAATTCCAAAGTCCTTTGCATTAGCTGCCTTTCTTTTCTTTTCCTTCCCCTTCCCATGTTGTAGGGGCTTATATTTGCATCAGATATTAATTTGTATCCTGTGTTCTGATTTATTTGACTTCTTTGATAATAACTTCAAGCCTGAAGTTCATCCTTCTCCTATTAGGGCCCACTTTATTTGAGGTTTGAATATTTATAATTGTTCCTTATAAGACTTTAAGACTTTCTTGGCCCACGTGTTTATGACTAAGGCTTTCCGTCGTGTTGTTTCATCTTTTCGCTCTCACACTTACCACACTGCACCTTTTCCCCTATATTTCAAGTAGTGTAAAATATCTCACTGTTGGCCCTATTTTGTGAGCGCAGAAGAGGCGTGGTGGTGGGACTGAAAGGACAATCAGGACGGGAGGGCATTTTATCCCTGCATTTACTCACCTAAATATCTGTTTGCATATTACGAACTTCCGACATGACAGGGATTGATAAAATGCAGAGATATAATAAAAAGAAAAACTGGTATCAGAAGACTGAAAGGACATGGTGCACGTGACGAAGAGGTTTCACCCAGACTGTGGAATGTGAGCTCCACTGTTTGCCAGAGTGTGCCCTGCCATGTCCCAAGTGCCTTGAACAGTTCCTGGCACCGAGTACCTACTTAATAGACGTTTGTTGAGTGAATGAATATATACTTGCAGGAAATTTTAAAGCACAAAATTGAAGTTATCTTTGATGGAATTGTCAAGTTTTGAAAAGACAAAGAAGGCAAGATGGAGACTACTCGTTGAGTCTCTCCCGTAACCTGTGCTTCTTGTATAGGCCCTTTTTGGGGAGGGGTGAAATAATGATACTGATTTTCAACTGACGTTGAGTTCAATTTTGTTGTTTTTGAATTTAAGGATTATTATTTGCATGGGTATTTATCATTCCATTCCAAGATTTGAAGGAAAAATAATTTTGTCACTAAAATGTCCAGCCAGCACTTCTTCCCACCTCTTGTGGGAGGTTTGTTGAGAACAGTCTGTGAAGAGCAGTGGTTGGTAGGGGTGTTGTAGAGGACTGGAAGTCAGGACAAGGGGCCCCGATGGGGAGCATTTCGTGTCCTGGACACAGAATTCCCAAATCAAAATCATTCAAGAGATGGAGCAAAGGAGGATGGGGGGGAAAGAGAATGTATCTTGAGATAATATGGGATGTAGAAGGTAATAAAATGTCTAATTTGTATCTTTGCATATTTAATATATAGATTCTTGTCTTAGGAATATTTTCCCACGTTTAGAGTTTCTGATGGCCTCATTCACCACTAAATTTAAAATTTTTTTCTAGGCTGTCGTTCATGAATCTGAAGGATTGCTGGGGTACATTTACTGTGATTTTTTTCAGCGAGCAGACAAACCACATCAGGTGATCCTTTATTTATAAACTGGTCTCTCTAGAAGAAATCAGCAGTTAATTTGTATTAATGTGAACTTTATATATCATTTTTATAGTACCATAATATGTAAAAGGCACTAATGATAGTTACTAAATATATAAATTTGAAATTAGGATGTAATTTAAAAATAGTAAAGGTTGTAGAAATAATTACATAAATCTGTATCTTTTTTGAGTCATGATATTAATGATAGTAATAATGACAGGTGACATTTTATGAACTCTCATTTGTGCCAGCCAGTGCACTGAGCTGTTTATATACGTCGTATCTTTTAATGTTCACCTCAACCTCTTGTCCTTGGTTCTAACATGATGAGGAAGTTGAGGCCAGAGAGGTTAAATTACTTGCCCAGAGTCACACAGTTAGAAGTGTTAGGATTTGATCCTAAACATTCTGAATAGAGATCCAGCTCTTAACTTCTTTCCAGATTTGACAATTAACCTGTTTTCTTTTCTTTTTCTTTTTTAAAGATGACCGGTAAGGGGGTCTTAACCCTTGACTTGGTGTTGTCAGCACCGTGCTCTCCCAAGTGAACTAACTGGCCATCCCTATAGGGGATGCAAACACATGGCCTTGCTGTTATCAGCACCACATTCTCCCAAGTGAGCCCTGTCCGGCCCCTGGCAATTAACCTATTTTCAAATTGTAGGAGATATGTCCAAATTACCTCCCTATATGGAAGCTGTGAGGTTCCCTTTCTTTTTTCCCTTTAGCTGCATACTAGTCAGCCTTAGCAATTTTCATGCAACTAGATGGGAAATATCAAGAGTTGAGGTTTTAAGTTATAACAGAAATAATGGCACCTTCTATTTGAATAGTGATTCATAATTCCATAGCATTTTAACAGATGTGGGTTTATGAAATCTGGACAACCACTCTGGGATTTGACAAAGTAGCATTTCAGAGAAGAGGCTCGTAGAGGCAAATCACTTTCCAACATGATTTGGCTAGTAGGTGTCGAAGGTGGGAGCAGAGTCCAGATCATCAGACTCTGACTCCCGTGTTCTTCCTCTTTGCCTGAATGGATGGTGGAGGCTCCACTTTGGTCATTAGGAGCCCCGGCTCCTACTTGTTGGCCTGGGTACAGATCTCAGATATAGCAATTCTAGCTGGGGTTTTTTTGGACATGTCACTTAACATTTTCAAGACTCAGTTTCAGTTTTCTCATCTGAAAAGTGAGACACCTGCCTCATGGGATTGTTGTGAAGAATAAGCGAAAGTGTATGTGTGTCTCAGTGTAGGACCTGTTTCAGAGTAACTTACTGCAGATTGCTTGCTTTATGGTAGTTTAGAACCCGTCACTTCCAAGTGTTAGACAACAGACATGGAAAGTGCACCTACTTCACTGTCTGACATGTAGCAGGAACTCAAAATAAGTATTAGTGTCTCGTCTTCAGTAGCTGATGTCTGCCCCTTCCCAATTACAAGGGCATGGATCTAAGCTCTTTGCTGACTTTGTTTCTAGCACCTGGCACAGTTTCAGTTTATTGCATGTTTTTGGAGTAAATGAATGAATTAATCAGTACAAGCTCAATGTATTATTGGTGTTTTAAAATTTTTTTAGCAGAATAAAAAGTGTCAAGGAAAAGTGTCTATAACTAAATATATATAGTAAGAATCGAATTAAAGTTTGAACTCACAAACTTTGGTATAATTTTATATTTATTAGGACAGTTTTATTCTTCAGATTGCCTAATACTTTCTTCTCCTTTTATGTTTTCTGATTCTCAAAGGATTGCCATTTTACAATCCGTGGAGGTAGATTAAAGGAAGATGGAGAATATCAACTCCCAGTAGTAGTTCTTATGCTGAATCTTCCCCATTCCTCAAGGAATTCACCAACTTTATTAACTCCTGGAATGATGGAAAATCTTTTCCATGAAATGGGGCATGCCATGCATTCTATGCTGGGACGCACTCGTTACCAGCATGTCACTGGTGAGCCATGAAGAGGGCTTTTATTTAATACTATCCATTAAAAAAAGTTCTTTTTCTTTTAGTTTGGAAAAAGGCCTTTTTATTTGGAAAAATCTGATCATTTAATAATGTCGTATGACCCTTTATCTCAGATTGTTTTATCATCTTGTTCTTCCTGTTGTTATGCAACCTGATCCTCTCACACTTTATTCCTTCCTTGCTAACAGCTCTCACCAAGGAATAAGTCTCAGTTGTCTGTCTTTTGAGTTCATACCTTTTTAATTCTTATAGTGGAATTTAAGTTTGTGGCTATGTGTGTGTGAGAATAAATATGTACGAGTATCTTTTTAGGATCTAGCACAGAGTTAAAGGATAAGTGAATGGATGTTGCCTCCTTTTATTCAAAATCAGTTAGAAAAAAAAATAAACTATCTTTAAAAAGTATGATAAGGTACTTTTTATTTTATTCTGCTTTCCCTGTATAAAATCGTGGTTCTGCTCTGTTAGTTTTCTGTGCTGATCTGTGGCCATCATTGATGGTACCCAGACTTTCCTCCTAGTTGTGTCATCTCTGTGTCTTAAGCTCCCTGTCATCCGTGGTCAGTAGGAGACCACCTGGTCAATTGTTGGCATCCAGTATTTATTAACTAACCTTACACACATAGAATGTTGGGCGAGGAGAAGAGATTTGAAAAGACTGTAGGTGGGCTGAACAGAATCATAAAATGCCACCAAAAAATCTTATAGGAATTGTGTTAAGTAATTCTGAGTTTAAAATATTACTTTTTCTTACTGGATTGACTTTGTTACAAAAAAACAATAAATGGATAAAATAAAGTACTGTTAAAATAAATGAAGGATAAAAGCATTTGGTAATGGAATTCAGCAAATTAAATACAAATGCTATATTAATTGTAAGAATGTTTTAATTTGTGTTTCATGTACAGCCAGTGTAGCTGAAGACAGGTTTGTTTGTAGAGGGTGTGAGTCGTTGCTTTATAAGGTGTTTTAGCAGCTGTGCAAATATTTTGTTTTAATATAAAGGAAAATATATAGGATTATAATAAACTTTTCTGTAAATATGTACAATAATTTTATAGAAGTAAAATATTGGTTTAATGAATTAAAGCTTATCATAGTTCATCAGAGCTACAAATAAAAGTTTTAAAAGGGTACATAAAAAGTGAGTTAAATATATTGATTTCATTCATGCCAACTTTTTTTTCTTTTCCCCCATTTTAGGGACCAGGTGCCCCACTGATTTTGCAGAGGTTCCTTCTATTCTGATGGAGTACTTTGCAAATGATTATCGAGTGGTTAACCAGTTTGCCAGACATTATCAGACTGGGCAGGTAGGAATATTAATATTGTCATATTTTCCTTTGGGTTGTGATGGTCAGCTTTTGTGACCTGCTGGATAACATGAACTCTTCCTGCTTTTTCAGAACTCTGTCACTCTCTCAGTACCAGATTCCTTTTTTTTTTCTGATTCCCTTTTTTTTCCCTCATACTATAGAATCATAGTCCTAGCATATAGTCATGTGTTGAAAAGTAGCAACCCTTTAGTGTGTGTCAAGTAATGTACCACTTGTCCTCATGATCATCCCACAAGGAATGCACTTTGTCCCCTTTTTCTAGATGAAGAAACAAGCTCCGTCGTAGACCAGGCATTCAAGTCTGTCTCAGTTTTAAAAAGCCTTTGCTTCTGAACATTTGTTCTCTCAGTCTGAATTTTTATGTTGTTTCATACAACTGAACTACAGGGACATATTTTGCCAGTGTGCTTAGCATCCATATGATGCCAAGTCTGAAAATTCCTTAATTTCCAGGTTTAGATTTCAGCGGTGTATTGTAATTTTAAAGATTTTTAAATTAAAATGAGAGATAACATAGTAAGTTAGCTGTAAGCGTAACTATGAATATTGAGCCGTTTACTGCCCACGTGCACATTGGAAGATATATTCTTTCCCTTCTTTTGGAAATTTGGTTTGATAGTATTACATTAGGTGGTATTTCTCCCCCCAGAGTGTACTTACCTGGTGCAACTGTGAATTATTATATTCAGATTTCAGTCCCTGGCACTTAGAACCATGCCTAGCACAAAGAAAGCACTAACCAATTAAATGGAGAAAAGAATATAACTAGGAAAAAAAGGACCAAAACCACCTTTATTTGTGACTAATTTTCTGATTGTGTCCCCAGATGCATAATATGATTTGGTCATTTCTTTTTTTTTTTGGACTTGATTTTATCTAACTCTTATTATCAACTGTAGAATAACGGACGAGTTTCTGGATCACTGATCTGACAGAGCTCACATCATAATTTATTTCAGTTACTAAGACGGCAAAATTGAAATATTTGTGATCCAGTTAACTTCCTGTCCATTAACCTGCTCTGGGAGTTGCTCTGGGAATCATGTAGACTTAGCCAATAACATAGAAGCACATACTCCACTAGATGCTAGTATAGCCCATGCATGGCTCCGGTGGGGGCGTGGGAGCAATGGGGGG
>NW_007728540.1:189311-190242 GCF_000696425.1 Galeopterus variegatus | reverse complement strand
AGGGGGGCGAGGGCGCAGGCGCGGAGGGGGGGGTTGCTGCGCTCGCCGGCGGGGCTCAGGGAGGAGCGCGGACGGCGGGGGCTCAGAGCGTGTGCGGCGGGGGTCGTTCGCCAGGCAGCCCTCAGAAGCTCTCATTTATTTCACTAAAGGTATTTTTTGAGGACCTGCTAAGGTTGTAGAGGTCCTTCAGTCAGGAAGCATTTACGGCGTTTTTATTACGTACCAGTCACTGTCTCAGCATCTGCGAAACAGCCAAGAACAAGTGAGACAGCGTCCCGGGGCGGCTGATGGCCGTGACCTCTCGGGGGAGCTAAGGCAGAAGCACAGACAGGCGTTCCTACGGGCAGGGAGGGCCCGTGTGGGAAAGGCACCGGGCAGCCCTCCTGGAGAGCCGCCGTGCAGGCGTGGGCGCGGGCCGTGCTGGGGTGCGGCCGAGGGGCACAGGAGGAGTGTGGGCTGCATCCTGGTGTGGGAGAAAGTCCTTAATGGTGTTTCGGGGGGAGGTGACGAAATCAAATACTTGCTTATGACCATGACCACGGTGTCGGGGAGGGCCGAGAGTGGCGTGGACCGTGTCGAAGCTGAGCCCGCCCAGGCCCCGACCGCTCCCCGCAAGTGGCCGCTAGCCTGCCGCTCCTGCCCCATGCCTTTGCCCCGGCTCGCCTCCCAGCACCGCCTTTTGTCCCCGGAGTGGTTTTTCTCGGTGTTTATACCGGGCTTTGCCGTCCCTCCTTCTGTTGGACTTTGTGCACGCCCCTCGTGGCCACTGGCACTCACATGGCACTGCCGCACCCCGCTCCTCGGTCCAGCTGCCCTGGTGGCCGTCTCGGCCGTGTGGCCCTGCTGGCGCTCAGCGGGGCTGAGTGAAGTCTTGCAGACGCCCGGTCAGGGGACGGCGAGCGCGGCACTGAGCGCTGCCTGTGGGAGACCG
>NW_007728540.1:161156-189008 GCF_000696425.1 Galeopterus variegatus | reverse complement strand
TCGTGGCCAGGAGGTATCGGGGAGGCGGCAGAGGAGCTGTCGGAGAAGGTGTAAGGAAAGTAGGAAAAGTTAGTCAGGCTCACTCACCTCACATTCACATCTGTTACAAATGGGCAAGCTTCAGCACATTCACTAGAAACACGTGATAAAAGTAGTGTAACTGCGCATGTGCGCCCATTTGCTGATTCAGCATGTTGTAATTATGTAATGCTTGGCCTGTGGCTGCTGTTGTGTACTAAGAGTATAAAGGTAACTGCTCTGAACTGCTGGTTGGCAGAGCGTGGAGGGAAGTGCAGTAGAGCTAGAGCTCATGTCTGAGAATAAAGCATGTCTGTGAAACTCACATCTGAAGAATAAAGTATGTGTACCTTGCATAAAGCTGCCAGAATCCTCTTTCAATTACCTGACTCACGACCTGCACAGGAAGAGGCTGAAGGATCTGAGATCCCTGTGTAACAGATGGAGATCCCATGATCAGAGAATTCTGGAGGATGGTTAAGTTTGAAAGGGAGGATGCTGCGTTCTTTTTTTGGCTATATCAGTGACCATCATTGTTTCCAGGAGACCTAGTGATACAAGTCTGAAATGAGTCAAAATGGACACTGCAGGTATGTGGGAATAAATGGCAGAAGAGATGGTCGAAGTATAAATTACCTATGAGAGAAAGCAGGAGCCATCTAAAGAAACTGGTATCACACTAAGGGCCAGGATGTAATTCCTATACCAACCAGCCACCAAAAACAAAACAAAAGAAACCAGCCTCATTAGGAAAGGAGCTCTCTGAGGAGGTATGACCGCAGGTGTGAGAAGGACACACATACGGAGGCTGACTCAGAAGAGAACCATGAGCCTGTCAGAGTAATAAACTTCTTTTAAAAAATGTTAAACCTTGGACTGAAATTTACTACAAATACTAATATCAGTTTTTAAAATTCTGTCACCGAGTTACAGATGTAATGTCCAAGAAAAGGGGAGAGCTTCCCATCGCCTATGTTCTTACTAGATTCTTCATTAAGAAGAATCATTTTTTAAGTACATAGTTGTCAAAAAACAGGAGTAAGCCCCAAATATACTGCATGATAAACAACATAGGAAGAAAGCATTAAGCTGCTTTGAATTATTCAAGTTTCAGACTCAGAAGACATGTCTAGTGCCCTAAAGGAACTTGTAGACACAGTCTCTAACGAATTTAAAATAATTTTGTGAGTGCATGGAGAGTGGAAAGTGTACCCAGAGGCAGGAGATGAGCCAGTGCTTTGAGCTTCCTGGAGGGCTTGCCTTTGCTTGTCACTGATTAAGACAGCAAGTGGTTGATTTTTTTTTTTATTTGAAGGGCAATCCTAGCCTTAAGGATAAGGAGATAAGACCCTAAAATCTAAGTCTTTGTAAATAAATAACATTTAAGTCCATGGGAAAAATAACAGAATTTCATTTTTATGCTTAAATTTACTATCCTGCTATATTTCAGGAAAGGAATTTTTTTTTTTTTTTTTTTAACATCGTGAGGTGTTAAAGAGAGAGAGAGAGAGAGAGCTCTCATAGTCCAAAATAATCTATCAGTGGTTTATTAACACCTACAAGTATTTTACCTGACCTAGAGCACAGCATAGCCAGTGAATTCCTTGTGGTGGAAGAATTAGAAGCATGCTTATAAGATTTGCAAGTCACACAGATAACAAAGTGCCAGAGGTACTCATTTGAGATTCAGAACTGTCTTGACAAGCTACAACATCAAAGCCGAAGTAGAATTTATTGTAAACTAATTTTCAATTCTGTAGCACAAATATAGAAGGAGTATAGACTTGGTAGCAGTTCACGTTTGTAGACCTCATAAACTTAACGTGGATTAACAGTCTGATGGAGTTTCCCTATGAGTCCTATTCAGTCTTCGGCAGCATTAGAAGAGCTGGGCTAAGCACCTAAAGTTCATTGTCTCTCTTCTCAGTGCTCATGGGTTCTGACTTTATCAGCTAAACCCATTTCTAATTGCTCCGAGGAAGCACAGAAATCTTTATCAGTGTCCCCACACTTCTGGAGGCAGTATCCTCATCCTCTGTAGACCTTCCAAAGATTTAACTTTTTGTGTGTTTTGATTATTCTGAAACTGACATTCCTTGTTAGCTACCAGTTTATATTTAATAGTGGAGTTATGTCTCCACCCCCTGCAAATTGTCCTAAAATCACAGGTGCTCTTTACAATTATTGGGACCATGGATTCAAGAAAAGAAGATAGTCGTAGCCCCTACAGCCAACATGGAAAACACTAAGCATCTCCATTGTGCAGGCTACCAGCCTGACCCTTGACCCCATCCCTAAACAGTCCCGTGGGGAAGCAAGGCTGTCCCTGATTCCCAGATCATTTCAGTTCCCAGAGTTCTCCTCTTTTCTCCCCAGATACTGATTTCTAAAAGGTGCAGGATCTTTTTGCCCCTGTTCTAGATTTGTGACCTCTTCACATCAGGTTTTTAGGTAGATTTCTGAAAATGAGCAGAGGTCCAGTACTTCTGCCTTTCCTTCGCATTTCTGAGGTCCCAATCCCATCCCACTTTGTCAGACTGAATTTTTCCCAGGACTCTGTGACTATATGTAACTGTATTGAAGTAGCTACACACCTGATAGACCAGGTACTTGACTTACCCCCCACCCCCAGCAGTGACTGCCTCTGTCCCCTTTTGTCCTCACATTCTCAATTTGCAACTACCACCACCCACTCCACACACACACTGTCCTCACTTCTCCCCATAACACCACTTTGCCCTTAGCATACTGCCTGGAGCAGGGCTGCCAGTCCCAGGGTGTTTCTATATACATAGGGTGTTTTGTTCAGTTTGGGATGCTGTGTTTTACAGTGACACCCAGGAATGAGAAAACGTCCTGAGAAATTGGAAATCACTTATGAATGGTTTAAGAAAAGATGCTTTTAGACTAGAACAATGAAACTAGACTCTGTCATAATACTGTTAGAAGGATTCTTTGTAGAGGAGAAAGTATACTTGCTCTGTGTCCTTCCAGAAACAATATTACCAGGAACAGTGGATGGGCATTATATGAGGCTGATTTCAGCTCAGGAGGTTCTTCTCAGAAATGATTAGAGCAGAAGTAGCACCTCTGGAAATAATAAATTTCTTTTTATTTAATATTGAACGTTGCAATATAATATTTGTAGAATGAACAGCTGTGAAGCCACCACCCAACATTACCATATGCTCTTTTCTGTACCCATCCCTGCCCCCCTTGCCTCCCAGAGGTAAGGACAGTCCTGAATTCTTATTAATTTTTGTCTAAAAATAGTTTTTACCACATTATTTATTCCTAAGCAATGTGATGTTTAGTTTTGTTTTCGAGCGTTACAAAAATAGTATTTTACCGTTTATAATCTTCTGCGATTAGCTTTTTACTATTACTATGTGCCCAAGATTCCTCCGTGTTGCATGCAGCGGCAGTATACATATTTTCAGTTCATCATAATACATCATTTTTCTGCTCATTCTCTCGTCATTGGCACATGGGTTCTTCCAGGTTTTTGCTGGTTCACATGCTGCTGATGTGAACATTTCTGTGCTTTTCTCCTTTTACTCATGTACAGCACCGGGACTGCTGTGTTTGTAAGGTATGCATGTCTTTAAGTTTATGAGATAATGCCCAGTTGTTTTTCAAAATGTTTGTACTAATTTGCGTTCCTCTCAATAATGGTTCCTCTTCTGCCAGGTCCTCATTGATATTTGATATTTTCAGAAGTTTCAATTTTGCCAATTTCATGGTTATGAAATGGAATGCTATTATGGCCTTAATTAGTAGCAGTGTTCCCTGGTTACTTTTAAGGTTGAGCATCTTTTTATGTTTTTATTGTTCATTTTTGTTTTCTCTTCTGTCAAATATCTGTTTTTTGCTCATTTTCCTATTTCTTGGCTTTCTTATTGATTTTGGGGAATTCTTTATAGTTGGAATAGTAATCCTTTGTTAGAAATACGTCTTATTTTACGGCTTTTCACTTTCTGGTATCTTTTGATGGATTTAATTTGTTCATTTTAATAATGTTGAATTTAGCAATCTTTTCTTTACAGCTAATGCTTTTTATCTTATTTAAGAAACCTTTGTTTCCTTAGAAGTCACAAAGATATTCTTTTGTTTTCTTCTAAAAGTTTTAATGTTTTTCTTTGTCTTTATTTAGGTCTTTAATCAAGTTAGAAATTCTTTTATGTTCAGTATAAGGTGAGAATCCAATTTACTTTCTTCCCTATGGCTAACCAGTTCTTGGCACCATTTATTGAATAATTTATCATTTCTCCCATGATCTATCATATACCAAGTACCCATGTATATGCAATGGACTGTTTGTGGGATTTCTCTTTTATTCCATTGTTTAAGTTGTCTGCTCTGATACCAGTACCATGCTGTCTTTATTACTATAGCTTTATAATGAGCTTTGATATCTGGTAGAACAAGTCTTTCTCAATTTGTTCTTTTTCAAAAATTTCCTATCTATCCTTGAGTCTTTGTGTTCTTTCATATACATTTTAGAATCAAGTTATCTATTTTCTTGAAAAACTCTGATAAGAGTTTGGTTGGGATTACATTGTATTTATTGATCAATGAGAACTAATACCTCTGAATATTGAATCTTCAAATCCACACATATCTCTCTATTTGTTAGGTCTCGTTTGTTGCTGGTGTTTAAAATGCAATTTATTCTTCATTGTCAGCCTTATTTTTAGCAACCTTGGTAAACTTTTTAAAAATTCTAATAACCTGTCTATTTAAAAAGTTTTTAAAAGAATTTAAAAAATTTTTAGTCAGTTACTTCTGCTGCAAATAATGACAAATTTATTCTTTCATTTCAACCCATATATCTTTTATTTCTTTTTCTTGTTCTACTCTACTTATTAGAATCTCCTAGAAGTGTTGACTAGAAGCTGTACATGGGCGTTACTTGCCTTGATCCTGATTTCTAAAAGAAAATGTTTCTAATGTTTTACCATAAAGGAAGATGTTTGTTATAGGTTTGGTGGAGATGTCAGGAAAAAGAAATTCTTTGCTTTTTCCAGTTGCTAAGGTTTGGTTTTTTTTAATCATTAATGGATGTTGCATTTTATTTGATTTTCCCTGCTTTTTTTTAGGTATTGGATTGTTCCTTTGCTTTAATCTGTTAATGTAGTGAATGCTAATGTTGAACGTTAAGCCACCTTTACATTTCAGGATTAAATGACCTTGTTCCTAAATTATTATTTGTAAATGCAGATATGGCTTCAGTTTGCTAATAGTTTGTATGTAGAGGATTTTCGCATTTACCTTAATGAGAGATTGCTTATTTGCCCTGTTGTTGTTTGCTAATGTTGATATTAAGTACATACTATTTCATAACATGAGTTGGTGAGTGTTCCTTCTTTTTCTGTTCTCTACGAACATTTTTTATAAAATTGTAATCATCTGTTCCTTAAACCTTTCTCAGAATTCATCTATAAAACCATTCAAGGTCTGTTATTTTCTCTGTGGGAAGATTTTTTAAATGACTGATTCTTTAATAGTTACAGACTCTTTGAGCTTTCTTCTTAAATAAGCTTTGCTAAGTTGTAATTTTCTAGAAATTTATCCATTTAATCCAAGTTTTTAAGTTTATTGGCATTAAGTTATTTATAGCATTCTTTTATCCTTCAAATCCTGCTAAATCTGTAATTATGTCCTTTTTCATTCTTAATATTGTTTTCTCATTTTTTTCTCTATTAATCTTGGCAGAAGTTTGTCTATCTGCTTAGTATTTTCAAAGAACTAATACTTTGTTTATCCTCTGTATTTTGTTTGTTTTAGTTCATTAGTTTCTGTTTTTATTATTACTCTTTCCTTTCCCCTTCCTTGTTTTTTACCCCCAATTTCTTAAGGTGGATATTTAGCTAATTAAGTTTTAGTCTTATTTAACACATGCATTTAAATTTTATTGCTGTACATTTTAAATTGTGTGATACAGTACTTTAGCTGCATTTTATGTTCGTAATACAAAATATTTTAATATTGCTAATTTCCACTACAATTTCCTCCTTGACCAAAGAGTTGTTTAGAAGCATAGTTTAAAATTTTGAGACTTTGCAAGGGAGTTATTTATCTTTTTGTTATTGATATCTAATTAATTGGTCTATCTGGTATTAATTCTTTGCAGTTTGTTGATATTTATTTCATGGCCTCATACATCATCAGTTTTTTGGAAATGTTGTGTCTGTTCCGAGTAGTCTGTATATTTCCTAATTGTTGTGTCTGCGGTTTTATAAAGTCTGTTAAGTCTACCTTTTAATTGTATTGTTTAGATCTTTGATATGTAACTAATTTTTGACCTAGCAAAAATTGAGAGGGATAGATATTCTACTAGGATGATGGATTTTTACTCTCTATATTTTGAAATATTTTATTAGATGTGTAAAAGAATAGAGTTATATCCTCCTAATGAACTATTTCTTTCTTCCTCATGTGTTGTCCTCTTAATTTTCATATGTTTTTTTTTTTAAAATCTTTTTTTTTTTTTTTTTTTTTACTTTCTGGTAATTTTGTAACCACAACTACATTACTAATAATCAAATATAGCCAACTGATTTTTGAGAGAACTGGACATTTTCTGTATAGTTTTGTTCATTAGCTGCTATACTAAGATGTTTATTGCTCTAGTTATCTTTCTCACAAAATATTTATCAAACAACAAATAATAGAAATTTAATACTTGTTCTTTTTGGCGTTTTTTGTTTTTTTGTTTTTTTCTTATTTAATCCTATCTAGCAGTCTGTGAAGAAGGTACACAGTTATCTACACTGTATAGATGCTGAGACTTAGGCTAAGTTGCCAAAGATCACAAAATAGTAGCATGGAGGTCAGTAGATCCATTCTCAGCAGAATTTCCATAAACTTCTGTCATAGCTATCAAATCAGTGTTATAACATTGTGGGCATTTTCTTTTTTCAGTTTTTTTCTAGTTAAAAATCTCAATATGTTAAGACATGGCCTATACTTCAGACAGTGTGTCTCACAAAATAAGATTCATATCATTTTAAGTGTTATTTTTAGAACAGTAGAATTCTAGTGCTTTCATTTTAGAACTTTTCTGTCCAGCATTATTATTAGTTTGTTGCTTTAGTTTGTAAAAGTCAACCCAGGCTAGAATTGCTTATGTTGGAGACATACAGACTCGTAATAAATCTTCCCTTTCCATTCTCTTTCAGGAGTTGTGAATAAGGATTGAAGGTAAACATTACAGTGCAAGTAGAAATAGATTAGCTTTGGCAGCTTTAGTGGTTTCGGAACTTATTTTCAGCTTTATTGGTTCTCAGTTATGTCTAGACAAGAGCATTGAAATGGGAGGCAAAGACAGATCTGACACCAGCCCCGCTACCATGTGTAGGTGGCTTTAGACGAGTCACTGAGCTTGTCTGAGACTTCTCTGCTCATTTATATTTAAAAAACTAAATATTTAGAAATTAAAAATTAACAACACCTTCATACCTGCTTCAAAAATTTTAGTCAAATTTAATAGTGTATGCAAACTGTAAAACATGGTATTATTAAAATTTTTTTTTTAGAAAAATTGGTAGTTAGACCTCTATCACACATTAAAATGTTTAATTTTGAACCCTGTAAGACCAAAATCCATATGACATCTGTTTCTTTGAGCCGTTGGTGGGTCTGTGATAATATGTAAGCATTTCTAATGGTTCTTTTATCTAAGACCATTTTAGTTTGTAAGGAAACACCACTAAAAATCAAGTAAGTAAAAATTAATATATCCTGTGGATTTAGGCCTGAGATTTTCATCTCTTTGGGCCTAGGCAACATATTCACTATATTGATTATGTGCCATCTGGATTACTGGTTATAGCAAAACAGGCTGGCTGAGACATGCCAGTTGTTTTCCTGTTATGGACACGTGCAGAGATTTAGTGCTGTCACTCACAGCTTTGGAGCGGGATGGGATCAAGCTGGGAAATGGAAGCTGCTGACTCGTAGCTTGGGCAGCTTTGGGGCTTGGCTTAAGCCTCTGAAGTATTTTCTTGTTTTGGATGACCACGTCTCAACAAGTTTTATATCATTAGACCCAACATGTTCCCAGGGGACTTTGAGGGTAGGAGTTCTTTACCTTAGGAGGAGTTGAATCATTACCATAATAAGGATTTGTACCAGAGAATGTCTTAACTTTTAATATTTATGCAGCCTCTACCATAATGCATTTTTTAAATTGTCATGAATAAAACAAGATATTTTATTACAGTGACTTAGCTGTGTAAGAATTTGATGCCAGACTTTTAACATAGCATTATTTAAATTAGACTAGTGAGATTGTGAAATTATAGAAAATGTCTGGCAAGTTTATGACGTTACATGTTTACAAGTTAAGCTCATAGCAAAACGTTCAGAGAATTCTAGTGATGCCAAGTTTGCTAAATCATTTGGATGTTTCGATGTTATTTCTAAAATCTTCCGAAAATGTTGTGACTGTAGCTTTTGTTTATCACAAGAATACCGTTGACGACTTCCTCATTGGTGTGGACGACTGACACGGTCTTTGGCTCACTTGAAGCTCTCAGTAAGTTAGTTATCGCTAGGGTGACCATGTGACCTATTGTCTGAGCCAAAACACTTTTAAGAAGGAAGTGGTGCTGTTAGTAATCACATCAAGACAGCAGTCCCAACCCAGGACTGTCAGGCCCACCTGTATGTGTGGTCGCCTGAGCTATGACAGCATTTAGAAAGTCAGCTGTGTCTGATGCAGTGACCTAAATTGCTCCTATTTAGTTAATATGTTCCACAAGTTGATTGAATAATTACCTCTTCACTGAATCTTTATACTAACTTTGTTGCAGGGATGTTTATCCTCATTTTACAAATGAGAGGACAGGACACTGAGACTTGGTTGAGGTGTCAGAGCATGAGCAGCGATAGAAAACTCAAGACCCCAACCTCAGGTCCAGCCTTCTGTCTGTCTTTCCCACAGCACTGCCTCCTTATGGAAAGATGTTCTGCTTGTAAAATTAGAAAGATTTAGTTTTGTTTACCTTTGTTTTTCAAGTCATTTGATGATTATGGTCTTCTAAGTCAGGGTATCTCAAACTTTCAGGTTTATAAATCACCAGGGGATCTGGTTGAAACAGATTCTGATTTTGTGACTTTGGGGTGGGGCCAAGATCTTGTATTTCCAAGATCTTCCATATGATGCTAGTCTCTACTTGCTTTGGGTTTCATATACTGGGGTAATTATTGTCCTTATAATTCATATTTAGGCAAAAAACTTGTAATTCTGAGCAAGAAACCAGACTTTACCTTCTTTAGGTCCATTTTATAGTCTTTCATTTTGACTTTTCGGCCAAAATTGTGTTGTTCTGGCATTAAAAGAAAAAAGGAGTGAATGAGCTCTGGGAGTCAGCTCCGTCATAGCCATGTGCTTTGACGGGTGCACAGAGAGGGTGGGGCCCCACTCCCTAGGGTGATACAGGGGCCTTTCACACCACAGTGGCTTATTGCACCTCACAGAGTCTTGTTGGGGCCCCAGAAATTTAAATTCAAACCATCAGATCCACCGATGGATATAGGATGAATAAATTAACTAAATACTAGAATAGAAACTGCTCCTCAACTAGAAGCAGAGCCTTGGCGAGTGGGACACTAGCCAACCACTTCTCCAAGACTTAAGTGAGCTATGTTTAGTTTATAGGCCAATTTGGTATTTATTATTAGACAGGTGGCATTTTCACTGTCATAGTCATATAAAGCCAAATCTCAAGTTTTCAGAAATAAACACAGGCATTTTTGTTTTTAAGTAAAGAACAATGGTAATCGTGAAAAAATTCAGACTGAATTATTAAAATAAGCAATTAGGTCACCGTAGTTAATTATTAGTATACTACGTTCCAGTTGTACAAACAACATTTCTAATAACATTTTCTTATTTATCAGTGGCAAAAAACAGCACAATGTTTTTTTAACACCATGCTCTAACCAACTGAGCTAACCTGCCAGCCTTTCTCTTATTTTATAGCAAGAGTACACCTTTGAATTTGAAATACCAACACTACAGGAATACAAGAGGCATATCGTTGATTGTTAGGCAGTTGCCTTTCCCACACTGTGGATGATTGCTGTCTCCTAAATGCCCTATGGCTTTATCTGCACCTCCTTTGTGGCACTTTGTGCATTTTTCCTCACACATTTGGCACAAGGGAATAAACATTCATTCTGACATCCATTACTTTTCTTGTTGCTGGTAGCAGGTTGAGGTTGAGTTCCTTGTTGTAGTACCTGACTGCTTAGTAGGATGCCTGGCACCCAGAGGATGCTCAGCCAAGTCTCCCTGGCAGAGCTGACCTACTTTTCTTGCCATCTTCCCCACAGGCAGGGCCACCCTTCAGTAAACACAGGAGGCAGCCTGCTTCCAGCAAGGGCAACTGCAAAACCCTGAAGGTAGGGTTCCACAGAGAAAAAAACTGCAGGTATTTTTATAAAGAAATTCAGGGAAGGGTGTAAACGATCTGAAGTTCACTCAGTAAATATTGTTTTGAAATAAATTTGCATTAGTGCCCTTAACCATGTTCTAAATAGTGTGCCTTTGTTAAAAACTATTTCTGAACAACTCTATAGAAAGATAGTTATTAAAGGTTACAGATTGCTAAGCTTTGTTGAGGGTATAACTATATTTAATTTTATATTTAAATGAAATGCCTCAATCAAAAGAATAGTTGATACTAGGAGATTCCTGAAGATAGCAAAGAGGGAATCTGCCTCTTTATACTTTGGAAAAGGAAAATTTTGCAAGAGGAAAACATGGGGCTTGGTATTATTTGGCATTTTTCAGCTTAGAGGCAGTGTCTGAGGCTGGCTGTTTTCCTTCTGTTCTGGAGCAGAGAAGTGGGAAGGAGCTTTGTGGATCTGCTGATGCACTGAGGAGACCAGAAAGCGCAGCACCTTGCTGTACTCTGCCCACTTGCTCCCGGCCATAGGAGAAGCGAGATTAGTGTGCTCTCTTTCCTGAGCCCCATCAGCTGGCATGCGTTAGAAGTGACCACCCTGACCGAGGTGGTGGGGCTGGTAGCCTGGCAGGATGCCCTGCAGGCATGTTACCAGGGAATCTGGGAGTGTGAGCTGGCCCAGGGAGAGGCAAGTGTCAGGGCGGGGCTTAGAAGAGCTGAAAAGGAGCTTTCTAAAGAAAGTGCGTATAAATAGAGGATTGGAGAGAAGCTTAAAGATCAGTGAGAGTACAACTGTTTTTATGGCTTTACTTCTTAAGAAGTTTTATTTATGACAATGTTTTCTTTTATTAGTGGAAGTTTACATTTAATTTCTTCCACAAATCCTTTCCCAACCAATATCCAGTGTATTAAATCACCTGATCATAAAAGATGCATGGGGCGGAGGGGTCAGGTGTTCTATGCTCAGATAATTTGGGGGATGGCTGTAGCAGTTAAATGGGTCTCTGTGCTCTAGGAGGGAGGACGACACCTAACCCTGAATATGCGAATTTGAACTGGGAATCCCCAAGAAAGGAGTTGACTTGAGTGAGTCTCCGGACAAACCTGACTGCTTTTATTACTGTATCTTCTACCACAAGGCAAGAAAGGACCTCCATTCAGTAAACTCAGGCTCAGGAGTCAAGCAGCATCAAGTGAAGGCCACGTGCCTGCTCTCAGCTGCGTTCCATAGACATAAAACTAAAAGTGTGTGAAGAGTTTCTCACACTTACTTTAGCTACCTAACCCATGTTTTATTATTATTATTTTTTGTCCTTTTTGAGACCGGCCGCACCGCGCTCAGCCAGTGAGTGCTGTGAGCGCACCGGTCATCCCTATATAGGATCCGAACCCGCGGCGGGAGCGCTGCTGCACTCCCAGCGCCGCACTCTCCCTAGTGCGCCACGGGCTCGGCCCCTAACCCATTTTTTAAATGCCACACCTATAAACCTCTTCAGGAAGAGATGTACAATATACTGTTTGTAGAACACGTTGAATGAATAGTTTTTATTGTTTTATTTATTTATTTATTTTAACAAGTGGAAAATTCACTCTTTGTCTCAAGATAAAATATATGCCACATATAGATTTATAGTTCTGTAACTGAAACTTTGGGATTAGCTGTTTTGGAATTCAAATTTTTCTGGGTTTTTAGAAAATTAAAATGGTTTTATACTGTAGATTTCGAATTAAAAAAACACAAACCTAGTGGCTTTTGGTACCCTGTAGGCAAACACATTCATATTTCTGCATATTCACGAAGTGGGATACATATTTTTAAAAGATAAATACCTTACAAACCTCACATTTGTCCAGGTCAGATTTTTGTCATCAGATATGTTTGTGTCAAATTCTTGAAGAGCTTTCAGTGTTCAGACCTTTTTGAATTATGGAATTCCAGATAAGGGATGTGGATCTCTACTCAGGTAGAATGAAGAACATCATTGATTTTCTCTCTCTGCTTAGCCCACGTTAAAGCCCAGAGCTAAATTTATAGCCCAACTGTGAAGATTGTAAGGAATTCTAGGACACATATTTTTATGTGCCTAATTAAAATTCTAACTTCATTTTATTTTCCTGCTTTCATTTTTCCTTATCTGGAACTTCCTTATCTGTTAATTATATGCTAATTGCATATTAAATACATAATTATATTCACTGAATTTTTAAATTACCACTACTAATTATTTTGTGGGGGAACTTGTTGGAGTATTGAAAAAACAAATCTTTTGTGGGAGTACTCTTGCCATCAAGGGGTAGCAGATGTTAATCGCAGGACTGAATTTTGGTGGGTCCATGAACAAATTGGAAATGAATCTGCAAACCTGGAGCTACATGACTGTAACATACACCATGGATTTCACCTGCTTGTGATGCAGGTATCAGACCTAAAGTCCTTCTGAGGGCTGAGGATGGTGTTTTGTCTTTGTTCTTACAAAGGAAAAATTATTCATGACACTTGTTAAAGAACTGTCTTAGTCTGTTTTTGTTGCCTATTACAAAATACTTGGAACTGGGTGATTTATAAAGACAAACGAAATTTATTACTTACAGTTTCTGAGTCTGGGAAGTCCAAAGTCTGTCTGGTGGTGGCGAGAGTGACCCAGAGGTCTCACATTGCACAATGGTCGAAGCAGAAAGAGAGAGAAAGACAGACTTTCCTCTTCTTTTAAATCCCTCAGAACCACCCCCCAACTACCAGACAGACTTTCCTCTTGTTTTAAAGCCCTCAGAACCACCCCCCAACCACCATTTTTAATCCATTCACTACTGCACGGTCCTATAATCCAATCACCTCTTCAAAGCTCCACCTTTCAATTACTATAATAGGATTTCCCACCCTCTTAACAGTCACAGTGGGGGCTAAGTTTCTAATACATAAAACTTGGGGGACACAATTCAAGCTTCAGTGAGTTTGGGGGAGACATAATTCAACCCACTACAAGAACAATAAGGCAGACTTTATTCAAGGGGGCCTGCTACACTGGGGTTTTGTAGTAGGGGGAGAGAAAGTGGGAATTTATAGCAAAGTGGGGGGGCTGATCAGAGGATAAAAAATTACTACGAGGAAACACAGGGGTAAGGAGAATTCTGACTAAACTGACCTAAAAGGATTCTTGCTGAAGGCAGGCCAGGGTGATCAGACTCCACCAGGGGATGGTGGAGGATGAAGCACCTGATCAGATTTTGAGGATGGGGGTTCTTGCTAAAACTGGACAATGCAGAGATGAACGCAGAGGCCCAAAGTCAGGGTGTAAGCTGAGAAGGGAGTTGAGAGAGCCTAACTAAAGTTGGGTCAAGGAGAGAATCTTTGCCGTTCTTCCCAGGGCCAAAATAGCACCTTATACAGATGGCCTTCTGCTATCTGTGGGTTCCGCATGTAGATTTTTTTTTTTCCTTGTCATTATTCCCTAAACAATATAACAACTCTTTACATGGCACTTACATTATTTTAGGTATTATAAGTAATCTAGAGATGATTTAAAGTATCCAGGAGGATATTTTGCATAGGTTATATGCATATACTACGTCATTTTATATCAGAGACTTGAGCATCCGTGGACTTTGGTATCCGAGGGAGGTCCTAGAACCAATCTGCCACAGATAGGGAGAGATGACCGTAGTAAGAATTTATTGAACCAATGGGTAAAAATTGGTTGGTGCTTTTAGCCTATACTACAGTAATGCATTTCTTTATTTTACCATTTCCTTTCATTTGGAAGTACAGTTGACCCTTGAGCAGAAAGATGGAAGAGGGTGTGAAGTGTGCTAACCCCTGTGCAAACTATAACTTTTGACTCCCCCCAAACTTTACTAATAGCCTACTAGTTTGTAGTTTTGTTGTATGTTTATGGAGTACAGTGTGTGGTTTCAACACATGCATACATTGTATAATGATCCCCTCCAGGTAGTTAGCATATCCATCACCTAAACATTTAACATTTCTTTGTGGTGATAACTTCAGGATCCTCTTTTCTAGCTATTGTATTATTAGCTGTAATCTCCCTAGAACACCAGAACTTATTCTTCCTATCTAACTGTAACTTTGCACCTGTTGACAACAACTTCTCCGTCTCCCTCCCCTCCCCTTCCCAGCCTCTGGTAACCGCCTTTCTACTCTCTACTTCTATGAGAACCTCTTTTTTTAGATTCCATGTGAGTGAGATCATGCAGTATTTATCTATCTATACCTGGCTTAATTCACTTAACATAATAGTCTACAGTACTATCCATGTTGCTGCAAATGACAGGAATTTTTCTTTTAACTTGTATACAAATGTTCGTAGTAGCCATTTGTAACAGCCCCAAACTAGAATCAGCCCAGCTATTCCTCAAGAGATGAATGATCAAACGGTGGTATTCCACACTATGGAATTGCACAACATGCAGCATTCTATTACTACTAACAATAAAAAGGAAAGAACTACTGATACAAACAACAACCTGGATGAATCTCCACAGAACTATGCCAAGTGAAAAAAGCCAAACCCAAAAGGTTTGTGTGATCCCATTTATATAACATTTTTGAAATGACAACATTTTAGAAACGTAGGACAAATTAGTGGTTGCAGGGGACTGGAGTACATGACAGGATTTTATTCTTTTTCGTAGCTATAGTATTCCATTTTGTATATTTACCACATTTTAAAAATTCATTCATGCATTGATGGACATTTAGGTTGATTCCATCTCTTGGCTATTGTGAATGAACATAGGAGTGCAGGTGTCTCTTCAATACGCTGATTTCCTTTCCTTTGGGTACATACCCAGTAGTGGGATCACTGGATCATAAGGTGGTTCTGTTTTTAGTTTTTTGTGGAACCTCCACACTGTTTTAAATAATGGCTGTACTAATTTACATTCCTGCTGAACACTGTATAGAAGTTCCCTTTTCTCCGTCTCCTTGCCAGATTTGTTGTTTTCTGTCTTTTTGATAATAGCCATTCTAGCTGGAGTGAGATGATGCTGCTGGAGGCAGGGGTCTGGGGAAGCCCAATAGTTGGCCTCAACCACCCCATCCCCTTACCAGATTCTTGACTCCACCACAGGAAAGAATTCAAGAGCAGAGTCACAGTAGAAAGTGGGAACAGGTTTAATATAATGAATAAGAGATATAGAATTCACAGAGAAAGTGCAGCGTGGCTGCAGAGACTGAGCAGGGCCCACACCAATACAAAAGTAAGAAATACACACTTAAAGTTTAGTACAGAGTGCAGGCTGGCTCAAGAGAGTGAGCAGCTGCTTGCTGAAAGTATGTTTGATACAAAAGAAAGCACACACACCTCAGCCAGTGAAGTGTGGGTTGGCCCCAGGAAAGTGAGCAGCAACCCTGTCTTCTGGGGGATTCAACTTTTATATTTTGCTATCCAATACATATTCATGCTATTTCATGAATATTCAACCAAGCTGGTGGTTCTCTGTTATGTAACATAGTCTTGTACATACTCAGTTGGTTTCTTTTTAGGGCATGTTCATTGGTCAAGTTTTATCACATGCACTAGATGTATTCAAGAATATACTGTGCTCTTTAGCACCTCTAGTGAAAGGTCATTCAAAGGATAAACTCCACATTACTGAACATGCTAGGCTATTGGTGTTGTATAGCCCCTTTCTACTGAGCATGCCCAGCCACTGCATTTGCATAAGTTAGCCTCTTGAGGTCTCAATTTCCCCATGTTGGTGCTGAAAATAGGCCCAACAAGCAACAGTAACTCTCCTCTGGGGGAGAGCACAGAGGAGGGTCCTGATACCTTAGGGAGTGGCTTGAAACCCAGAGGTGTGTTCTGAAACCCAAACCCATGGAAACTGAGCACCTCCTATTTCAAGGATATCTCACTGTTGTTTTAATTCTCATTTCTCTGATGACTAGTGACATCAAACATTTTTTCATATACTTATTAGACATTTGTTATGTCTTTTGAGCAATGTTTATTCAGGTCCTTTGCCCACTTTTTAATTAGATTTTTTTTTCTGCTGTTTGAGTTCCTTTTATTCTGATTGTTAACTCCTTGTCAAATACATAGTTTACAAATATTTTCTCCTATTCTGTAGGTTGTCTCCTCACTTTGTTGGTTGTTTGCTTGGCTGTGTAGCAGCTTTTTAGTTTGATGTCATTCCACTTATTTTTGCCTTTGTTGCCTGCAGCCTACTATTGACTGGAAGCCTTTCTGATTAACACATATTTTGTAGTTATATGTATTATATACAGTATTCTTAGAATAAAGCTAGAGAAAAGAAAATGTTATTAAGAAAGTCAATAAGGAAGAGAATACGGTTCCTGTATTTGTACAGTATTTATTGAAAAAAGTTCACATATAATTGGACCCATGCATATTTCAAACCTGTATTGTTCAAGGAGCAACTGCATTTGAAAGTAATTTATGTGTATATCTAACCCTTATTTGATATTTGTTGATTATCTGCTATTATTTAAGTTAAGATGCAAAAACTTCACAAATGAATAAAGATTGCACATATAAACAGCATTGCAACTAGTACAGTTTGAAAGGTCAAAGCCTAGAGAAGATAGGGTTTTAAAGCCCTGTGTTTTTGTTCCTTGCCTATAGGAACTGAAATAATGAAAAATGTCTCTTTTTTTCAATAGTAATTTAAAAAATAACAAGGTCTGCTAGAATGTAAGGTTCTTGAGAACTGGGAATTTTATTTATTTTGTTCACTGAAATGCCAGCTATGCCAGTCACATATTCGGCAGAAAGTCAGTAAATATTGGTTGAGCAGACTGTCTTTTGGCTAAAACCTACTGATTCTGGTACTCATGGATGTCTGCTTGACAGTACTAAAATGTGCTGTCTTATATATGCTGAAGTATTGCAAGTTTCTTCATAATAGTCTTTAAAGATATCTAATTCCTGATGTAAAGTGGTAGTTCACCCTTTATAAAACTTTTCTGCTTTTTTCTCCCCCCCTCCTTTGGAAGCTAAAATTCCAAATAGTATTACTTATGAAATTCTGAGCTGTTGGGGATTTTCTCATCCACCTAGGATGCAGAAAGCTTGAAAGAGCTCAGCTGCCAACCTAACTACAGGAAAAGGCAAATAAAATCCTAACTTTTCTTGAGCTCATAAGAAAGCTGAGGTCACAGGGTCTTCTAGTTGTCTGAAACTAAGGAGACACAGACTGGCTCAGCTGTGGCAGAGTTGGGGCAGAAAGGCTGAGTGTTGTGCAAGGGTATAAAGAGAAGTCAGATAACATTTTAACACATTGTTGGAAGCCAAGTGTGGACTGGCATATCAGTATGGAATACCTGAGGGCCCCGATACAGGGGAGTTTGCATTCACTTGTAGACTGTTTTCTCTCCACTCATGAGAACTGTTGGGAGCAGGGAGGGGACTAAAACAGAGCCCTCCTCAGTGTTGCAGGCCTAGAAGAGTGATTGGCTGCTACTGCAGGAACAGCACAAAACCCTGACTCCCTGCTCAAAGGCAAAGCAATCAATAGAATCAGACTCAGGGTTTTTAAAATAACTAATGACTAACATGACTTTAAAGTAACTCTCAGACAGGGATTTAAAGAACTATGTTAAAGGATATCATGGAAAAGATGGATAACATGTGTGAACAGATAGGGAGGAAAGACGGAAACTAGGAGAAGCCATCAAATGAAAATGCAAGAAGTAAAGCCACGATATCACATATGAAGAGTTCCTTTGAAGAGCTCAGCCATACTCTTGATACAGCTGAGGAAGGAGTCAGCGAACTTAAAGGTAGGTCAGTAGAAATTATGGTAGCTGAAATATGAAGTGGGGTAAGGAGCAGGGGGAAAACCCCCCAAAGATAGAGCATCCAAGAACTTCGGGACAATGTCAAACAGTATAAAATACATGTAGTTCAAGTTCCAGAAAGAAGGGAAAGATAACAAGGCAGAAGAAGTATTTAAAGGAAATAATAGCTGAGATTTTGCCAAAAATAATGAAAATCAAACTAGAAATCTAGGGAGCGACAAGAACCCCAAGTGGGATAAATATAACAAGAATATACTTAGATACATCATAGTTAGACTGCTGGAAACCGAAGAGAAAGAGAAAAGCTTGAAGGCAACCAGAGAAAAAAGACACATTATAGAGACAAGAATTATAGTCGACTTCTCATCAGAAACTATGCAGTTCTGAACTGTGTAGACCCATAGCATGAGATATACTTGATTAAAATATCATCAGAAGGGGAATGTTTTCTGGTTGGTGCCTATCTTTAAAAAGTATGAACTGGAGCCTGCAGATGAAGAATTGGCTCACTGTTTGATAACCAGTTCTACTTAAGGTGAGAGAAAATATTTTCAAACAGTAAGGTAAAGACCAACTTTGTGGCAGATACTGAAATATTGAAGATAAAGTAATAATACATTCGTTGATTTTGCTTTTTTTCTAAAAACCTTAACTTAATTACCAGATTGGAGAAAGTATCCTCTTCTAAAGCTGGGTAATTTGAGGAGGCACATGTGTTTGGTTAGAGATACTTGGCTACTTTATAAATGAAAATAAATATAAAGAGGAAACTATGGAAGTGCATTCCTTATTTAGAACTTGATTGTTAGGTGCTACACATTACGCCACTGAGCTGGTAAGGAGCATGGTCTGAAGCTTTTATCTGGCTCCCAAACCTGTGCTGTTCCTTTCTGCGGCAGTGAAACACTATGTAATGGGAGTTTCAAATTCAGACAAATGTTGGTTTTAAAATAGAATATGTTCTCAGTTCTACTCTAACGGGTCTAAGAAGAAGAGCTCACAGAATGAATGGTATTTCTGGGTTAATTAGATTATGGGAAGCACCAGTTTCATGGTCGGGAGGTAAGGATGCTGGAAACAGCCTGAAAGGCCCAAAAGAGCCTTCCAGTTCTGACATTTCGTGTGTACCCTTCTTTACCATAATTAGTTAATGTGAACTTTATCTTGATTTATAGCATTCTTAATATGCTAGTAATATTTCTTAAATCTTTAATAAATATGGCAGTGTCAAGATCCTAACAAATGAGAAATTATATATCACTGTTGGGGTAGGAAATTTAGAGATCAGTGGGAGTATTTTTTACCTTGGAAATTATGGAGATTGAAGTAGAATCCGTTAAAACATGTAGCTGATTATGTGGTGAAAGAGGTATTATTGTTTTTAATGACACAGGCTTTGATAAGTTTTCATTTTAATGTAATAAAAGTAATTATAATGTTATTCAACGTTCAGGTGTTTTAAATGCGTTTTCCTTTATGTAGTCTCTCATTACCTTCAGCTACGTGTATTCATTCTCTGTTTCTTCGGTATATTAGATGTGAGTCTTGAGTTTAGGAGACGTTGATAAGCAACATTTATGCTACTCTGTAGATATCACCACTTTTGGAATTAAAGAAAAATTGAATTATTTCAGTGTTAGTTATCATGAGTGATTGGTAAAGCAATATTTAGAGAAGAAAATCTTACCACAAAACATTTTTCTAACTGGAAGTTTAAGATTTAACTTCTATATATTGTTTATTTTTTTAAAAAAACTTTACATATAACCTAGAAAGTCAGTTTGTATAGTATTTAAGTTGTTTTTTTAAATTTTATTCTTTTGTTTTAAAAAGGAAATGTTTTCTAAGAGAATAAGTATACAACTCCATTTCAAGACCTGATATACATTTATTAATTCCAGTAGACTAACAAACTAGATTTTTAAAAAGGAACATCTACTTTACTATTTATATCACACATAATATATATTATTTCATTTGTAATTTGATGGGAGAATGATTCTGTCCTCTGAACTATTCTATTAGGATTGTACTTCTACTTGAATGTTTCTTTACATATTTTCAGTAAATGTTCTTTGTATTCATTACAGTACTTTGTATTCATTACGGTATGTATAGTAGGGCTTGAATACATAATTTTTAGGTTTTTTTTTTTTAACTTTTTATTTTGAAATAACTATAGATTAACAGAAAGTTGCAAAAAAAAAAAAAAATTACAGGGAGGTTCTGTACTCCCTTCCCTCAGTTTCCTCTAATGGTAACATTTTATGTAATTATGGTAGCACACGTGGTTTCTTTGAATACATAATTTTTGATAAAGTGTTTTCAGATGTCCTTGTCCTTTTTTGCTCTTTTTCTTTACATTTTTTATTTTATTGCCGACCTGAAAAGGAAAGATTTAATCCTCATTAAATGTGTCCTGCAAGGTTTGCTGTTCCTGTGTAGGTTTGAGTCTTTAAGATACTGGCCTCTAAATAAGTGAGCTACTTCAGAGTGGAAAGGGAATTGTTGGGTTTGGCTCTTAGATCTAATGCTTGGCGTTTCCGGTGATTGACTAAGTAGAGAGAGGGAACCTTTGCCAGGTGCCTGGGCACAGCTGTGGCCCTCCCGGTGGGGGGCAGCCCTCCTGTCCCTCCTTTCCCTCCCCTGTCCGCACTCTCCACCCCAGCAGGGCACCTTCACATTGGCCCTTGTCCCTCTCTCCATCCGCTGTTGGTCCCCTGTCTCCTCCATCTGTGCCTGCAGGAGGCAGCTCAGCTCTGCCCAAGCACACCGGGTCAGACGGTACCACTCCAGTGGATCGCCGTCCACTGACACTCCCCACAACCTCGTCTAACCTCCTTAACCCTCTGAATCCAACTCCCTCCCGACAACTTTCTGTGACCTGTGGAGGGCTCCTGTCCAGTGGGAGGGAACCCCACAACCAGCCCCCCTGGCGTCTGTCCTTCGGCCTGGGCCTGTCCTTCCCCCTGTCACCTGGACAGCTTCCTTCCCTTCCTGCCTTCTCACGAACCCACCTCCTGCTCTCATTCGCTGTCTCTTTTCTCTTCTGCATCTCTAGTTCTTGTCCTCTACATGGATCTTTACCATCAGCATTTTCCTAACCCTGCTCAAGCGTTTCCTGTCCTCAGACCGGCCTTTCTCCAGCCCCTGCTTCCCTTGCATGCTGCGGCCGTCCCCGCTGCACCCGTCAGCTCACTTCCAGAGCAGTGGTGGGCGCTGGGCACGGCCGCTCACTGCAGCCTCCGGACGGGCCTCCTGATCCGCTCCTGCCTTCCTCCAGCCAGAACCTGCAGTGCAGCCGAGGGAACCTTCCTAGAATAGTCACCGACCCTGCCCCTTCCGTCCTTGAAATTCCCGGTACTGCCCGCGGAGGTGGAGTCCGAGGGTGGGGACCGGCCTTCGCTGAGCCCTCCCGCCCGCCGCCGCAGCCCTGCGCGGTGCTGCCCTTTGCCCCTGTGCACCTGCTGCCTCCTCTGCTCCCAATGCCGCGTTCTCCCCGCGCCCATCCTTCTTGTCTAATGCCTGTTCATTTCGCGGGTCTCACTCCTGTGTCGCCTCCTCAGTTAGGCCTTTCCACTCCCGGCTCCGAACGTCCTGCCCTGCTCTTCCTTCTCGGCCCTCGCGGCGGTTGGTGACCCTGCCATCCCTGCTGTCCCTGCCGCAGTCGCCGCTGCCCCTGCTGGCCGCGGGGCATCTGCAGGCGCCCTCGTGCCTAAGGCAGCGCTCGCCCTGTTCGCTATGGAGGAAATGGCATCTTTCCACCAATACTCTTTTTTGTGAAAATAAAACCATGAAAACTCGTTGGCAACAAAAGAACAGCAAAAGTATTCCCTTTGAGGTTTTAAATAGATTTTTAAGTATCAGTGCCAATAGCGGAGTTCCCTATCATCCTGTATTTTCATTTTATTTGACAGTTACCACTTTCTGAAATTAAATGGAATTGTCTTCATCCTTGTTTTGTTGTCAACTAAAATATTTGAAAGTTATTTTTAAATTATAAATTCCATTACTCGTTTTTTTCATTTGATGTTATTTTAAAATTTCCTGACTCATAAGTGTCCATACATAGTGCAGTGACTTTTTAAGCACGTTACTCACATATATATTCTTTTATTTTGTCAAGGCACTGCCAAAAAATATGGTGTCTCGTCTTTGTGAATCCAAGAAGGTTTGTGCTGCAGCTGATATGCAACTCCAGGTATGTATGTACCTTTGTTCTCAAGTTTTCCAGAGTCATTATCCCAAATAAATATATAGCTTTAAATTCTTGCCAGTGTTGCACATTTATTATAATAATTATGCTTCTAAAACTTCTAAAACATCTTTCATCTGAGTTCAAAGAACTTGACCAAAATTGACTCATTCAATCCTCACACTGTCTTTATGAAGTAGATGTTAAATAAGGTAATTTCCCACTTTCAGTCAGGAAAATCAAAGCTTGAGCAAGTTACATGACCTCTTTAAATCATACATTTCAGCAGCCAAGTTAGGACTCAAACGCAATTATATATATTTTTGTTCATTTAGTATCTTCTTAAACTTGTGTTTTTAGATGTGAAGTTTAAACAGTAATTGCCATTAGTTTTAGATAATATTCAAAACCAATTTCCCAGGTTTCCAGATGAAGACTAGGAAAATTTTGTGAACCATCTGGATACCAGGTCCACATGATACCAGATGTTTAGATGTTTGTAATTGCTGAGACTGTTTATGGAACTCTTACTCTTCATCAGATCCTGAGAGTTATGTAAACATAGCTTAAACACTGACTTTCATCTTAGGCAATATTCACTTCATGATGATCCAGTTACTTACTTAAGAGCAGAACCACTATTTAATTGCTTTATAGTTTTGTAAAATTCAGTCCCTAGAAAGTAATGAATGATTTTGTTATACCTTAAAAAATATATTTCAGTGAAGAAAATGCATAATATAGACAAAATGATGAATTTACATTTGATTTGCATTATTCAGTATCTATTCATATATTGAAGAAGGATTTCTGAATTATTTTTAAAATTAATATTACTTGGCAAAAGTCTTTTGATTTGCTAGTATCTTTAGTAGAAGGCCTGTCTTTTAAAAGTCTGTGTTGTGGCTTTCTTTTTGAACAGCTGTTCCAATGATTTTTTCTTTTAAATGGAAAACCAACCTTTCTCTTCTCCCACCCGTCAAAAAGAATTACCCCCAGAGAGAGACAGAGAAATTCCTGCCAAAGGAGCTCCTTGGGTCCAGCTTTCATGTTGTACTTGTACAGTGGAGACAAAACTGGTGGAAAGGAAGTGAATTTTTTTCAGCTTTCTTAAGGGGGTATAAACAGTGTTTTAAAAATGGTGAATTTTTTTTTTAATCATTTGTTTTAAAAATAGGCTCCTTACTTTCCTGTGGCTTTAAGTTTCCTGGTCCCACCCGCAGCTCCCTGGGTGGGCAAATAGGCTCATCGTTTTAGAATTGTTTAATTTATCAGCAAATAAGCATGAAAGAATGCACATTTAATTTATTTTGCTCTGTTTTCCTAATTCAAAAAAAGTCATTTCATGTTTATATTATTTGTAAAAAGCATAATTGAAGAAATGAAACTCTTGAATTCTAATGTGTTTGTACGTTGAAGCAAAAGAACAGTCGAGGTTAGAATTTAAGAGTATCAATTTCTAATAATTTACTGTTAGGATATAGATAAGATAGGGAGGAGTAATTTTGGCTTCTCTGATAATCTTTATGCATTGTTATTCATTATAGAATGAAGAATTGAAAGAGCTATATTTAGCTATATGTTTAGATTACCAGTTAGAGGAAAGCAATATTATATTTAGGAAATGTCTATATTTTTCTAGGGAAGGTTTAAACTTGACTTTATAATTTAGAACCATAATTCTATATCTAGATGAAGCCAGAAGCTAGAAGTCATTTAAATTTTTTTTTAATCCAAACTAATCCTTACTTCTTTCAAGTCAACAGCTGCACATTCTCTGCAAATTCCATTTCTGAATCAGAATCATATCAAAAGCATAATTGCTTGTCAAAATTTTTCCTTTAAAATAATCAAATGTTAATATTCAAGTCCAATGTTATAGTAAAAAAGTGCTTTATCTTTAGATTTTCTATGCAAAATTTATTTTTGAATTCTTGATAAAAAGAGGATTTCATGTCCAATCTTCCTTGAACACTTTATGTCCCTATTATGTGTCTGCGGTCTGTATTCTCTATTCAGAGGTGGGTGATTCTTCCTCCCTGGTCACCTAGTCAAGGCAGAATTGTCCCTACACAGCAGCTGCTTCCTTTGTACCTCCTGACACCAAGTGTGGGGATCCTGTGGGGGCTAGCTGCAAATTCGCCAACAGCTGCATAAGAATTCTCTGTTACGTCTGTACTGGATAGATGCTAGATTGCTATTCCTTTCTCCATGCTCCCCTCACCTATTTAGCGTTCTTTCACCTTTTGTCATAAAACTAGGATTCTGATCATTTCATTTCTCTCATTTAAGATATATCAGGATTCCAAGAAGTAACCAAACAGTATTTGTTAGATCCAGGGGGTCAGAGTTGTAACTCCTTATTTTTTTCATATTTCTAACGGTGTAGGTTTTGGCAAAATTCCAGTTGTGTGGTCCCAAATTTAGTTTGCTACATTGTAGATAAAGAGTACCTTATGGATCAGGTTCAAAGTTTTTTAATATCCTTAATCATGAAAAGGTTGAAAGCATTCCTTTTAACATTGACATAGTCTTAAATGCAGTACAAAATACATCTCAAGCAATACATGTGATTTATAATTACTGTTCAGGTGCACTTATAACATCTTTGGTCTACCAAATCTTAGATATAAGGATGGACTTCCAAAATTAAATACATGTTTTCATCTGTCTAGGTCTTTTATGCCACTCTGGATCAAATCTACCATGGGAAGCATCCTTTGAGGAGGTCCACAACAGATATTCTCAAGGAAACACAGGAGAAGTTTTATGGCTTACCATACGTTCCAGACACTGTGAGTCCAGTGTTTTGCTTCTGTTGTGTGCCGCGAGTGGTTCTACTTGTGTTTCTGTAGGTATGATCACCTTTCCCTTGGAGGACTTGCAGTCCATACATTTGTGTTGAGGTTTTACTTGGGGCAAAGGCTAGAAATTTCCTAGCTCATTTAATGTCTCCAACTGTCCATTTACATGCCTTTTCCTCCCTCTATTAGTATTTTTCTGTATTCCTGGGAAAGTGGGGATTAAAAAGGCCACTGGAGTTACTCTGTAGTCTTCTTTTTAGTTATTTTTCTATAATGAAAAAAATTAGTAATATAAGGTGAATGTGCTTATCAATCTCTAATCATTTTCATTTCAAGAAGAATTAAAATTTATTGAGTACTTGACATTGCACTAGGGAATGCGATAGATGCTTTACATATCTTATCTCATTTAGTCGCCCTTTCAGGATAGACAGCCAGGGTATTGTTACCATTTATTGAATTCTAGGTGCCAGACTCAATCTAATTACATTAGGAAAGATCTCTAATTTATTCCTTATAAATTAGGTATTATCCCCTTACTTGGGACTCATATTGAAGCTCAGATACATTATGTATTGTCTAAGATCATTTAGGTTGTTAAATGATTGTGTTGGGATTCAAAACCAACCTCAGGCTTTTTTCATTACTCCAAAATTCCTATAAGGAAGCTGGATATGGTGGAAAGAATTCTGGCTGGTGCAATTAGCAATGTGACTGAGTCTTTTATATTACCCAGGACTCTCTTAGTTGCAAGTGGTAGAAATCCAACTTATATTGGCTTAAGCAGAAAAGGGAATTTAATGCATCTCCTAAGTGAAAGGTGCAGGGGTATATCTTGTTTCAGGTAAGTTGGATCCAGGTCTCTCACAATAACTTTAGAAGTGTTTCTCTTTTTTCCAGTTCTTATTTCTGTTTTTCTCTGGGTTTCTTTCATTCTCAGGCAGGCTCCCCTGACTGGGCGCTATGATAACTACCAGTAGTTCCAGGTTTCTGTCCTTCTAGCTCAGTCAGTCTAATAGAAGAGAGCTGATTTGAAAGTGCTCTGTAAAATGTAAAATGCTGGATAAATGTGAAGTGGTTTTACATTAAATACCAGAATAAGTTGTGCTAAAAGTTTAAGTTAATCAACAAACTATAATTGTTCGCCAAATCTTCAGGTCCTGACACTCAAACATGTATGGGAATAGTTCATATTTACCAGATGAATAAAGTAACAAGGTATTTTATCTTCATAATACTCCTTGTCAGTGGTTTTTGATTGTCTTAGAAGCTTAATGATCTGTTCCAGATATATAATGCTAGTCATACTAAGTGCCTGTTTTTGATCTTACATACAATTTATTGTTCTAATACTGTGTACTATTGAGCTCTTGATTTTCTGTGTTAGTGAAAATTTGTTGTGATAAGAATAATCTTAACTATTCATCCATGAAATAAATAATTATAACAATTGCCTAGACATTACTAGCATTTTCCACTTTACAGAGCATTGCCTGCTTCATGTGCTTTTGGGCTTGCATGATTTTGTGCTCATCTTATATTCCTCTTTCTTATTTTTAAAATGAATGTGACTTAAAACTCCATGTAGTTAGAACATGATGATTAAGTAATAAAATCATTGGAATACCAAAATTAGGAGGAACTGGATACTTTCCAAAGCTGCAATACTTGAGCCTGACTGAGCAGCTTGCCTTCTGCCTTTCTTTTAAGTCGTATCATGATGTTACTGTGCCTCTTTTTGGAAGAGAACTCAAACTTCCTTATCATCCAGGTTTCTTCTGTGTAGTCATTTAATATACAGAGATGAAGAAACAGCAGGAACCAAATTATGAATCAACAATATGTAAATCATTTTTAATTTAAAAGGAAGGATGATGTTATTAAGTCCACTGTCCTTGTCCTAGTTCCTTTTGAGAAAATAGGAAGATTTATCTCTTCACTGGGATTATCTCCCCTCTTTGTGTTCAGTATCCAACTCTTTATGTAAATTTTTAAAGAGATCTTTAGAGGAAACATAGCTATGTTTAGAGAACATATCATTATTAGGCTTGTCCTTTTTTTTTTTAATGTCTAAAAGTTTGTTTAGATCTTACACACTCTACTCTTCCTACTTAGAAACTTCTGCATTTCCTCATTCATTTGTCAGTTCATTTATTAAGCCTATAATAAACATTTCCGTAAAAATTAAGAATAAGGCCAGGATGCTCATTGGAATTCTTCAATGCAACATTCATCAGGGAGATAAGACAAGGAAAACAAAAGATGTAAACATTGGAAAGGAAGAAGCAAAACTATCATTATTTGCAGATGACTGATGACAGATAAAATCAAAAGTATCTACAGGTAAGTTGTTAAAATTAATATGAAAGGTTAGCGGCTTTTCAGGATAAGGAATTGTATTCGTCCGTTTTGTGTTGCTATGAAGGAAATACTTGAGACTGGGTAATTCATAAAGAAAAGAGGTTTATTTGGTACGATTCTGGGACAGGTGTATCTGGCACGGGCCTCAGGCTGCTTCTACTCATGGCAGAAAGCAGCAGGCAGCCAGCGGGTACAAGCAGATCATGTGGCAAGAGGAAGCGAGAGAGAGAGAGAGAGAGAGAGAGAGAGAGAGAGAGAGAGAGAGAGAGAGAGAGAGAG